>NC_142672.1:23911907-23924407 GCF_964200805.1 Pocillopora damicornis
GATATCACATCCCACCAAACCTCATCTTTTCCCCCACTTAAAAAAAAAAAAACACCAACACAAACTATTCAAAATCATTTGAGACATCGTTAATTTTTATTCAAAGCAAAGCTGTTTTCAGCTCAAGCTATAGTCTAAGATTCCATGTTGCAGTTCAACTGATCACAGATGACTTCAAGGTAAGCAACCCAAAGCAAAAAATTACCATATTAGGCGTTGCCGACTATTTCACAAAATAGCTCTTGAATGAGTAGTAAGTCTGTTGATTATTATTTCTTATACGCGTGGGTTCTTCTTTTCTGCTTTGCTAGGGGAAATAAAATTAGTTGGAAGCTTGATAGGGAATTAGTGACATTATTTTTGCCATATTTTTATGCTCAAGTCCCCTATACTGCAACTTAATGCAAATTTTATCTTAGTAACTGTTCTTTTTCATCTATTTGTTTATTTATTTCTGATAATTCTCATGAAATTCATTTTTCTCAAAAATGGTCACGTCGGAAATGATAGCCAATCAAACCACAGTATTCAACAAACAAATAGAACAGATATGCAAAGCTTTGTGGCTTATCTTGGGCTTAATAAAATATTAAGTTTTTCAAACTTTTGAATTTTTATTGTTTATTTATACTCCAACGAGAGAAACAATATTTTTGAAGCTAATAATACAAAACTAATGCTATCTATGATACAAGGCAATGCTACTGAGTTCTTTACCTTACTTACAATACTAATTATTACTCCACGTTAGTTATATTATACAATGCTATACGGATTACTTTCCGTTACCAATACAACTAGTTATATTAGACTTGGAATAGCGTTACTTCTAATTTATGAATTTCGTAACCTAATTGTATAATTACATTTTTTGCAGTACTTTGCATAACTTATGAAATCTGCTCACTCTGATTTTTAATCATCATATCAACAAGCATATAAAAACAACAACAACAACAAGACATAAAAACAAAAAACTTTTACATCACTGATGTCACAGTACTTTTTTTCAAATGAAATAATCAGCAAGCTAGTTTATTTACATGTTTTTTTTCTCGTCAGAGCAATGAGAAAGACTTCAAACTTGTGAACCAAACCAGTAGTTGGTTGTGGAAGAGTTATTTGATGTGCACCGGAATTTAGGATTGTAAAATGCATACCGACCAAAATTTTGCTCGCTATGAACGCCATCAACTTGAATGGACCCAGGTGCGCTACCAAATTCGCAAAGGCTTTCATTGCTTTTGTGGGTTAAAATGTACTGAGCGGACTGATACCAAACTGCGGTGCAGTTTTTACAGTTGTGTCCATGGACATCGATGTAATCGACGAGTTCACAAGTTTTATTACCCCCATTCTTATGAGTCAATAAGTCGAAGTCTTTAAACTTTGCTCGAACGTAATCTCTATAGTCGACAACGCTCGCAAGATTGAGACTGCAAGTTATTCGCCAGTGTGTTGACTCAGATCTCAACCCTTTCATGTGGTCTAATTGAAGCCTGTACGCTTCCCAGTTGGGAACGTCTGGGTTCATTGGCTCATTTTTGAACAAACCCCGTTGGGTAAAAGGTTTTTGAACGTTCTGTAAGCTTTCTGACATAACTAGAGTCCAGGCCCAACCGGGCTCTGAGGTGAAGTCGCAGTAGACTTTAAACTTATCACAGCTGTTGTCTTGGATATAGAAATAGCCTGATGCAGGCTTACTGATCAGCTGTCTTGCTTCTTTGCAGCTGCGTGGCGGCTGCGAAAATGAAAACGAACGCAGAAGGGTTAAACTTCTACGAGCTCTAACAAGTCCTATCTCGAGCTTATCAAAGACCTCTTTGGGTTCTTTTACTCCTCTCTTCCTCCCTCCCGTTCACTTCACTCTTCTCTGCTTTCGTTTTGGTGCTTTATTTATAAAAATACAACGATTCAGAAAGAGATTTTAAGAAAGATAAACCAAGTTGGTAAATACAGCTGAGTTACCTTTCTCCGCCGTGCGAAAACATAGCCAGGTTTTTCCACCAAGTTTTCCTGATCGCCCTCTTTTCCGCCGTTTAACTCACAAACGCCATAGTCGGACTCTGACATTTGGTAGTTATATGATGAACATGACGGAAGAGACAAGCATCTGTGAGCACAGGAGAGAATTCCACCGCGAGTGAACAACGACTTGATCACCTGGCCGATCAGAACACGGTTGTATAAGAGGGAATCAAAGGACTCCCTGAAACGCTCACAATAATCCCCGTCACAATAGTAACAGTATGAAAAGAATATGCAAAGGAGAACGAAGGTTTTGGAGAACATTTTGGTTAAAATCTCCAAGCAACTCAACAGTTAGGCAAGGGTTGGGCTACTTCTGTGACTTGTACAAATGTTAGCGTACAATTAATGCATTTATCAACAAGGCCATGGATTAAAAATTTAAAAGCAATAAAATATTAATTTGCTCTTCTTTGTCTATTTCCTTTTCTCAATTAAGTTATGGAAAAATTTAAGGAGTAAGATAAAGTGAAGTAAAACTTAAATTACAGGGTAAGTAGCCCATTCAACTCCAAGGCTGGTCTCCATAGGGGCTCTGTATCTTAAAAAATTAATTTGTATGAAGAATTTTCATAAACTATCATATTCAAAGAGACTAATGAAAATATAACAATAGAATTTAAGAACTACATTAAGAGCTCAAAAAATACAATTCAAAATTACTTTTAGAGCCTAAAATATAATAAAACATCAAATTTATGATAAAAAGAAATGTCCTGCTCGGCGGCAGAACGTCTGAATGTTTTTCACTCTTCACAATGTTTATAGGGAGTTTCCTAAAAAAATTATGTTTTTTTATTAAGGTGATTTTTTTTTAAACAAAAAATTTAATTAGTTGAAGAAAGATCTTTCCAGTAACCTTACTAATTCAGATAGGTGTTTAGTTACTGAAACATAATTTTCATATGTTAAATAAGACACTGGCCGTGACTAAGTAATGTGCTTTTTAAGGAACATTTTTTCAGCAAAGATATTTTCTAAAATCATATATCTCAACATGAATTTATACATAATTTTTATGTGTGAGATAATACGCTTGCTCTGACTTAGTAATTCGCATTTGAAGGAAAATTTGTTTAACAAAAGAGTTTCCAAAAGCATGTATCTTACGCCTTTTTGGAAAGGTAATGGCGACGAGACCGAGTTTTCTACACTTAAACACTTAGACACTTAAAGTAAAAAGGAAATAGATTTTTTTTTCACGAGAATTCTAGCCGCTTAGGTTTCAATTTGTTTCTGTTTTCCTTTCGTTTGTATTTTTTTTTTGGTCAACATGTGAATCAACATAAGAATTTTCTCAGAGGAAAAAAAATGTAATGGAGTCGGAGACATTATTGCGGTATATGGTTTTGTTAAGTCTCAGCAGGGGTTATAGGTTATAGGTATTATAGGCGGGGGTTATACGGCACATGAGATAATATTGAAAAGCCTTCACTTTTGCGATACAAGACTAAAGAGAGCCATTCCCTACACTCTAATCGCAAGAAAAGTCTTTTGCTAGAAGTTTGCATCCCACAAAATCGTGACACAAGGCATTGAGCCTTTTTTTTGTTTCCAGGCCCTTAACATACTGAAAGCTTTCTTTGTCAACCTTTATTGTCTTCATTAAAGTGCCTATGACACGAAATTTTTTTTGCATTTTATGGTCAACAGCTGTATTCAAGATTGGACATAATCAACCTTAGCGCCAAGCGAGTGCTCCGTGACCATTTTGTGCATTGAAAGTACGATTTGGTGGCCAAAAAGTGTCTCCATTAAGCGCGCTGCCAAAACGATCATGTTACACAGCTGTGACGTAGAAAACTGTGAAGACACGTCTGCAACTTTGGTGGAGAAAGGAGAAATCTAGATGAAAGGACGAACGTATTGCGTGGCCAAAGTGCCAAATGATGCTAGCTACAAGAATAATACACATATACCGGGTATTTCTATACATTACTTTCCAAAGGATGTGGCTGTTTGGCCAAAATGGACGCGGTTCGATCGTCGACGTCGAGGAGATTTTGCTCTTCAATGTCGTCGGCCTTATGCTCCGTACCGGCTTCAAAGACGCCTGTTACGAACACTAATCATTGGTCAAATCAGGGAAAGATAACCAGTGAATTCAGCTAAAAAAAGAATGCAGATTAGGGGACCTGTTCCCACACCATACACGATCGTTCAACATTCTTTTCGAATGACATTTCGCAAGCGAAGAATGGTGAGATCTTTGTTGTTGTTTATTTCACGCGTTTGAGATGTACTTATACTCCTTGTCTTTCCACATGACTACATTTGCGCTTTTCTCATCGTATGAAAATCCTACCAATTGTAGTTTCCATCGTATTTTAATAACAGAAATACATTATTTGTAATGAAGTTCAAGCCTTTTCCTGAGCTGATCCATATCCTGTTACGTGAACAGTGCGAAACCTCTGGCATAAACACAAGCTCGAAACGGCCGTGTATTCTCCTATCCTAGGTTTCCGAAGATCCAATCCCACGAGCCACCAATTTCCCCCTGCCCTCAAGAAACTAAAAGAAGCAACAGTAGCGATGTCATTGTAATAACAGCACTGCAACGAGATTAATAAAGAAACACAAATTTTATTGAATTAGATGGTAGCGAATCCAAGGGCTGTGTGAAGTTGTGTGAGCTGTGTGAATTCATAATACTGATGCCACTAGTGATGCACCACTGCAATACTGCAATGCTTAAACTAAAGAAGTTTTTCTCTATTAAAATCCCTATTTCAGATTAACTTGAATCAGATGACTATAAACTCATTCGTTATCAGTTCGGTTTGACCAGCGCGACGGTAGCCTCGTGATACAGCTGATTCTTTCGTCAAAAGTTAGCTTTGGGTCAACAAAGGGAATTTCTCCACAGCAACGAAACTCTAGAGCACTGACCGAGGGGAACCTTCGCCGGACACGGAAATTCTTCCTTTCCTCCTTTTTCCCCTTCTTCATCTTCTCTTTACTACCCACCTCACTTCAATTCCTCCCACACTTCTTTCCATCGTCCTGCCCTCCTTACCCGTTTTCCACCCTTTATCGCTCCGTTCCTTTGTCCTTCTCACCAACCCCCTTTACCTTCCCTCTTTATCCTTCCTCCCACCCATTTCATCCCCTTCCTTCCTCCCTCTTCAACTTCCCTCTCTCCCTCTTTACCTTCATTCTTCCCTTCCTCCCTCCCTACTTACCTTCCATCCTGCCTCTCTCCTTTCCTACCACCCTCTCTACCTTCGTTGCTCCTTCTCTACTTACCTCCCTCCCTCTTTACTTTCCTTCTCCCCTCTATACCTTCCGCCCTCACTACTCACCTTCCTTGCCTCCCTCTGTACCTTCCTCCCTCCCTCTGTACCTTCCCTGCTCCCTCTGTACCTTCCTCTCTCCCTCTCCATCTTCCTTCCTCCCTCCCTCTTTACCTTCCTTCCTCCCTTTCTGCTCTCCTCCCTCTATCTCTACTCACCTTTTTCCCTCCCTCTCTACCTTCCCCCTCCCTCTTTACCCACCTTCCTCCCTGCCTCTCTACCTTCCTTCTCCCTTCTCCACCTTCCTCCCTCCATCTATAACCTCCTGTTTTCCTCTTTACCTTCCTTCTCCCCTCTATACCTTCCTCCCTCTCTGCTCACCTTCCTTGCCTCTCTCTGTACCTTCCTTCATTCCTCTGTACCTTCTCCCTCCCTCTGTATATTCCTCTCTCTCTATCTCCTTCCTTCCTCGCCATCTTTCTCCCTCCCTCGTTATCTTTCCCCCTCCTTCGCCATCTTTCTTCCCCCTCTCTATCTTCCTCCCTCTCTCTATAACCTCCTCCCTCCCTCTTTACCTTCCTCATTCCCTGAAAAACAAACCTCAATTAAATGTGTCATTGTAATTGTCCTGTTACCTCCGTGCCCAAAATTTCGCCCCTATAACTAATAACTATCCCGGACTGCCTAATCCAGCTGTCAAATGTATCCTAACATATGCAACAGACAGAAAAACAGACTGACGGACACTACAGGCAGATAGACAGTCAGGCATGCAGATAGACATTACAGACAGACAATACAAACAGACAGACTTCCAAAAAGGGCCTCTGACACATCTTAATATCTAAAATAGTTTAATTATTCATTACCTTCCCCTTCATATTCTGTAGCTTAAGAAACACGTTCAATCAGTTCAACACGTCGTTTTTTGTCATAACTACCTCAGGCCCACTCAGAAATATGCCATATCTGCTTAACGTCACCATCAGATCGGTTGAGTTCTTCAAAGATTGTTTCCATCCCTCTCAAATACTTATGATGAGATTCGCTAGTTTCTTTCTCACAGGAGCCTTGATGTTTCGATCCTCGATCACTTAGTCCGTCTGTTTTATGGAGGAGTAGGTTGCTAGCTTTTGGTATTGGACAACACCACCTATTTTTGCTTTCCCCTCATTCAAACTGGCACAGATACCCACAGACAGCTCCGGGACCGCGGCGTTTAGGACGCTAACCAGCGAACTCCCATAGTGCTGGAGCCCTCTTCGCTTTTAATCACAGCAACCATCATTTTCTTCTTGCCGTTACCGATATCTATTAAGCATTCATAGCCAAGAGTATTGTAATAACTCTTAACAAGACTTTCAAGAAAACTCAAACAGCCTAGCGATTCAAAGTCCTTTACTATCAGCAGAAGAACAACGCTTTGGGTCCTGCGAGAGATCTTGATTCTCTAGAACCTTAACATCTACCTCTGGTGGTGTGAATCGAGTGCTACTTGTGGGATTTCCATTTTCTTGGGTGTTAGTGTCTGCCATGTTTTGCATGTTCCTAGGAGTAGATAATCCCTTTAGGCAATCTATAAGCTACTATATTTAGGGCCTGTTTACATGGAGGTGGGAAACCTCGGGTAAGTGTGATAGGTAACAGCGCCTGGCCGTCTACATCCCTAAAGATTAGAAATGCAGACATATCATCGGCGAGCAACAGCTTTGCTTGTTGATTCATTCTATTTAATTACTCCGTCAGTCTCAGAATATCTCTGCGGTGGCTAATTTACATTATCAACTCAATCGATAAAACCGAATTATCAATGTTAGTAACTTCTTTGGTTAACTTTTTACTGACTGATTACTCAGTTTATTATATTCATTTTCAAATCACTTCGTCCGGTTAAGGAAGAGGTAGAAAGGTTATACTTGAAAATTGTGTAATAGATCGGACGATAACAGTTGTACAACTTATTCTGTGCATACCTCACTTTCATCCTGGCATACTGATCGAATTTTAAACTCCAAGACATTTCGTTCCACGGTAACGGATTGTCATATTAATGATTTTCATACACTTTGTACTAAACTGGAATTGAGCTGCGGATTGAAAATCAAATAAAAACCACCAAAGTAATATATACAGGAGGCATGGGTTCGAATACCGTCAAAGCCTGAAGATTTTTCATGCTTCATTTTTGCAACTGCCAAAATTGTACTGAGATCAGCTGTGAGAAGCATTACTCCACTTAGTTAATGATGTTTTTTTTATCACTTTTTTTGATTTAGTGACATTATTTTTGCCATATTTTTATGCTCTAGTCCCTTATACCGCAAGTTAGTGCATATATATATGTTATTTGCCGGCTGGGAGGTCCGTATGGTGAAAAACTGTGACCGAGATCTTGAAAATACTGCTAATGCTAATGAGTTCGTTACCTTACCTACAATCCTACTGATTACCTTGCGTTACTATTAATACAACTAGTTACATTAGACCTCAAATAACGTTACTTCTGATAATATGAATTTCGTAAATTACATTAAAAAATTTTTTGCAGTACTTTGCATAACTTATGAAATCTACTTATTCTGATTTTTAATCATCATATCAACAAGCATAGAAAAACAACAACAACAAGACATAAAAACAAAAAACTTCTACGTCACTGATGTCTCAGTACTTTTTTTCAAATGAAATAATCAGCAAGCTAGTTTATTTACATGTTTTTTTTTCTCGTAAGAGCAATGAGAAAAAGTTCAAACTTGTGAACCAAACCAGTAGTTGGTTGTGGCAGAGCTATTTGATGTGCACCGGAAGTTAGGATTGTAAAATGCATACCGACCAAAATTTTGCTCGCTATCAACGCCATCAACTTGAATAGACCCTGGTGCTCTAGCAAAGTCGCAGACGTTTTCGTAGCTTTTGTGGGCTAAAATGTACTCAGCGGACTGATACCAAACTGCGGTGCAGTTTTTACAGTCGTGTCCATGGACATTGATGTAATCGACGAGTTCACAAGTTTTTTTACCCCCATTCTTATGAGTCAATAAGTCGAAGTCTTTAAACTTTGCTCGAACGTAATCTCTATAGTCGACAACGCTCGCAAGATTGAGACTGCAAGTTATTCGCCAGTGTGTTGACTCAGATCTCAACCCTTTCATGCGGTCTAATTGAAGCCTGTACGCTTCCCAGTTGGGAACCTCTGGGCTCATTGGCTCATTTGTGAACAAACCCCGTTGGGTAAAAGGTTCGCCAACGTTCTGTAAGGTTTCTGACATAACTAGAGTCCAGGCCCAGCCGGGCTCTGAGGTGAAGTCGCAGTAGACTTTAAACTTATCACAGCTGTTGTCTTGGATATAGAAATAGCCTGATACAGGCTTACTGATCAGCTGTCTTGCCTCTTTGCAGCTGCGTGGCGGCTGCGGAAATAAAAAAATCGCAGAAGGGTTAAACTCCTACGAGCTCTAACAAGTCCTATCTCGAGCTTATCAAAGACCTCTTTGGGTTCTTCTACTCCTCTCTTCCTCCCTCCCGTTTACTTTACTGTTCTCTGCCTTCGTTTTGGTACTTTTTTAAATAAAAATGCTATGATTCTAAAGTGATATTAAGAAGGATAAACCAAGGTGGCAAACACAGTTACGTTACCTTCCTCTGCCGTGCGAAAACATAACCAGCTTTTTCCACCAAGTTTTCCTGATCGCCCTCTTTTCCGCCGTTTAACTCACAAACGCCATAGTCGGACTCTGACATTTGGTAGTTGTATGATGAACATGACGGAAGAGACAAGCATCTGTGAGCACAGGAGAGAATTCCACCACGAGTGAACAACGACTTGATCACCTGGCCGATCAGGACACGGTTGTAGAAAAGAGTATCAAAAGATTCAGTGTACTGCTGACAAGAACGTTCATGGGCATAGCAATAATATGAAAACAGAACAAAACAAATGATAATCTTTTTGGAGAACATTTTGGATGAAGCTGCGATGTGACCAGATAAACACTCAGAGCTTTATTGCATGTGTAACGACAAATTTGTGTTTAATGAAGCCTTTTACATGCGACAAAACATTATTATTTATTCGGTAGCCTCTTCACCTGTCCAAGTTAAGGAACTTGTTTACGAGAAACACTCGTTTAGTTCAATGGAGAGGGTTACTTTACAATAGAAGTCTTTACATAAACAAACTTTGATCAAACAATGGAAGATCATTATTGCAAATTTAACACGCTAGGGTGTAACGAAAACAAAGTTTCATTATCGACATTGAACTACCGAACGAAAACCGCAAGTTGACAATGTTATAACATTCAGGAGTCTTTATCTCTGTTAAAATGAGCCTCAACCTGCTGGAAAGTATCAAACACGTTGATTGCAAAAGATGCGTACAATTCGTTTCCAAATGCAACTTCAAACAAAGCGGTCGCTTTGAATAGTGATAATCTGAAATTCAAATACCAAATACTTCAAATTTGTAAACTTAGAATAAACTTTACAAGTCAGCTTAATTAGCTATAGTGAGTACTTCTACGTCTTCTATTTTAATGCTTTGTTATGCAAGTTCATGTTGCACCAAGGTTACGAACACACTTTGAGAACTCTAAGAGATAACTTTCTCTATAATTTAGTTTGTGGTGAAGTAATTTCCTTTTGATAAATCCCTTTCTTTGAGCAGGATTAACAAGAGTTCGCGTGAAGCCTCGCCATTGTCTGTACTCACACCTTTCACCTTAGCAATACGGCAGAGAGTTCTGAATTTGGTTAGAGCAGGATAAAGAATGCAAACGTTTCTTGCAAAAAAAAACCAATTTAGTAAATATGAACTTACAACAAAAAAGGAACTTGAGCCGAAGTAAATTATACCGACACTCCTCCTTGAGCATTCAATGGGCTCATATTCACGCGACATGAAGGAGATGGAGAATTTAGCACTGTTGAAATCTAAAGAACGATATTTTTCGTTGCTTTTGACTCAACACTAAACTATTTCACAGAGTGGGTTGGGCACATGAACTGCGGAATCTACCCCGTACTGGCTCCCTGTTTCGTCCTTCCGAGGATCGGTTTTGCCCAGTTTGTCATTAACATAGACTCTGGAGAACTTTTTTAAAAATTAGAAGCTACACTTTTCTAAACACAATTCTAAACAATGAGGCAAGGAATGAGTTCAAACAACAAGAGAAGACACACGTATAACAACTTCTGCTCACATTTCTCACGATGAAATTTAAAATTACTTTGAAAAATAATTAAATTAACATTTGGCACCCCAAACCGCTAATGCCTTTGTATTATCAAGGGGAGCCGAGTACATTATTTTCAGACCATTATCAATTTTGTCTACATTTAATATGTAGATGTATAAAGAAGCGATGTTTAATTCCTCTCGATATATATATGTTTGAAGACAAAGCAGGTGCTTTTTTTCGTTGAATACTATACTTTGGGTTTCAAGAGAACACCCCACTTTCTATTAACTTGTAAAACAGTAAACAGCGTCAAACTCAACAGAATTACAAAAGTTTCGTTGCGATATTGAAAAGTTTAGAGAAAAATTGTTTGCGTGAGGTGTCATCGTTGTCTGTACTCACACCTTTCAACTTAACAATACGGCAGAGAATTCTTAATTTCGTTTGTGCAGGACAAAGAATGAAAATGTTTCTTGCAAAAAAACCAAACAATCAAGTAAATATGAACATACAAAAAAAAAAGGAACTTGAGCCGAAGTGGATCATGCCATCACTTTTCCTCGTGCATTCAGTGGGCTAGTATTCATGCGACATGAAGGACCAGCAGATGAAGGATTTAGTGCTGTGCAAACCTGAAGAATGATATTTTTCTTTGTTATTGACTTAGGACTAAATTATTTCTCAAAGTGGGTCAAACTAGCTCCCCTTTTTCCTCCCCTTCTGAGGGTCGGTTTAGCCCAGTTTGTCGCCTAACGTAGACTCTGGAGAAATTTTTTAATAATTAGAAGCTACACTTGAAAATGTTTCTTGCAAAAAAACACGATATTTTTCATTGTTATTCACTTATGACTAAATTATTTCTCAAAGGGGGTCGGAGATAATAACTGCGGAACCCACCCCCTGCTGGCTCCCCTCTTTCAACCTTCTAAGGGTCGGTTTAGCCCAGTTTGTCACCTAACATAGACTCTGGAGAACATTTTTAATAATTAGAAGCTACACTTTTTGGTTTGCATACTCTCGTTCGGCGCAAAGTCGAAGAAAAAATGTAGATGTAACTGTTTTGGAGAAATTCTACACAGGGAAGCCAGGAATGAGTTCAAACAACGACAGAAGACACACATTACAATTTCTGCTCACATTTCTCACGAGGAAACTTAAAAAATTACCCTGAAAAACAGTTAAATTAACATTTTGCACCCCATACCGCTAAACCTTTGTACTATCAAAGGGAGCCGAGTACGTTATTTTCAGACCATTACTAACTTTGATTATATTTAATATACAAAGAAGTGATGTTTGGTTCCTTTCGATGTGTAAATAGGTCTGAAGAAAAAGCATGCAGATGCGATTTTTTGTTTAATACTGTAGTTTGTGGTTCAAGAAGACACACCACTCTCTATTGACTTGTATAACAGTGAACAGCGTTAACTCAGCAGAATCACAAAAGTTTCCTTGCGATATTGAAAAATTTAGAGTAAGATCTCTTCGGACGCGTCCAATTAATAATTTAAGGCAATTTAGTGTTAACAACTGAGTTGAAAACGTAAACTAACCATTGTCAAGAGTTTAAATGCACCTTTCGTCAGAACTTTACCATCTTACATTAAGGAAAGCCAACACGCACTTGAAATTTTTCGTGACTTGAATTTCCTCGACCAAAACAAATTTATTTTCACTATGGATATTACATCTATTTATATTGTCGTTCCCAACGACGAAGGTCTCCGGGCCCTAAAACATTTTTTCGATCAACGCACTGTTTGGGAACCTTGCTCTGAAACACTACTCCGTCTAGCCGAAATAGTTCTTACACTCTCTTGCTTTCCATTCGGTGGTAACTACTACAAACAAACTAATGGCGTAGCTATGGGTACTAAATGGGACCCAGCTACGCCAATCTTTTCGTAGGTTTTATCGAACATCAATTTTTTAGTCAATACCACGGCCCCAAACCTAAACTCTACGGCCGTTACATTGACGACTGCATCGGCGCTACCTCCTCTACCAGCCAGGACTACAAACGGCTGAGAAGGGAAACACTGACTGCATTCCATTT
>NC_142672.1:23929407-23991907 GCF_964200805.1 Pocillopora damicornis
TTCTATTATTTCTCCACCGCAGTCTTCCTCTTCCAAGTCAGCTGGGAAAGCTGTAGCTGATGGGCTACCGATATCAAAGTCATCACTTTCACTGTAAATGAAAAACATTAGGTCGCCTTGGTCCTAAAATTTTCTTGAAGTAGTTTCTTAGTCAATGTATCCTAGTGGCCATCTGCTGCGTTGTGAAACTGATTTGTTGACTTATCAAGTCGTAAATCTTCGCAGGTTCATGGTCAACTTATTATATAGCACTGTATAAAAGAACACGTTGCATTGAACTCTTGAGGGCATCTGGTAAATAGATGTTTATTGACTTTTATTTCCTAGACATTTCACATTTAATTAAAAACTATTCGCTGTAATACGTCGTCTAGTCGAAAATCAAAAACTATCAAGGTTTACCAAACCTAGCTTATTCGCCCTTCTCTGAACAGTTCGTAAGTGTAGCAATAAGCAATCACACCCAGGAAATAAACAAACGACTGTGACATAAACTAACGTGCACTGCAACAAAAGTCATAGAATAGCGACATTACTTCTCAGAAACAACTGCGTCCGCGCCGTCATATTGATCCTGTTCATCGCCATTTGATACGGTCAGAATAGAGCCTATAGGTTCAGGTAAACATTTTGCAGCTTCTTTAGTAAAGAAGTTCTCTAACGTTTTTACTCCTTTAACTCCGGCTCCTCTCTTTTTTTGACATGCATCGAAGTAGGCTATAACAACAAAAGAAAAAGACAGTTTACAAACACATGCGTACATACAACTAAACTTTTAAACTTCAATATAAAAGTAACAATTTAAAATAGATATCCGCTGTTTTACAGGATTGCTGAGTGGGACACCGTGTATGGTGTTACCTCATTGAAGTCAGATCACGTGGAAATTCTGACACTATAACCTGATTAAAGGACGTTATTAAATTTATAATAAAAGTTCTTAAAGGTAAATTAAAAGCGATTATTTAGCAAAGCGCAAATACTGTCGTTGTCACAAAAATACTTACTTGTTTTGAAAAATGATATTTTTGCTGCCGTCTTTCTGTCAAGTTGAACGGAGTACGACTTGCAGCAAAGACCGCATTTGATTTTTGCCTCATTGATGGCTGTCGAACCTTCAAGTTTCTCAAGCTCTGAAACAAATTATAAGAAAAATACAGAAGGAGTAACTGGCCTTTTTAATATAATTATATGTGCATAACTCCAATATGCTTTTTTACATTCAACTGTAAGACATTTTTGTTAAAACGGGCTAAAATGAAAACACAACGATATATATCTTGAACACATTTTAGTGTGTAGTATCGCCGTATATTTCTAAGAGTCTTGCAGTTTTTTGGCCAGCCCGAAGGGTAAATGAAAATAAAAATGACGAGTACAAATGTACAGCAATACCGCACAAAAATGTCTAATAAGAAATTTATCTAACGATGTTCCATGACTTTTTTTTTAAATCGTTCGCGCGCTCAGCTCAATATGAACACGGAACCTGTTAAACCGGTCTTGGAAGCATCACAAAAACCAGTGCGCTGTGTACATGTACAACAAATTTAGTGGTTCAAGTTCCAGACCCCCCGCCTTGGTTATTAGTCGACGTACCCTGTTTTTAGATACGACATTGGCTCTTTCCACCCGGCGAACTAGATGCTGAGGGTAACTCTGAGATGAACGAGGAAATCCTAGTAGTTCCTTCATGCTAAGAAATCTGACATAAGCATACGTATGGTGGGAACAGAACTCGAACGCAGAATTTTCCTTTTATATGGAATGCTATAAAAGCCTCATATTTGACTGCTACGAGAAATTCAGCCATGTGAAAATAAATAATTAGAGGAAATCCCCAAATCCTTGATCAAAGACAGGTTTGTACTTTTATAGAGTTCTGGCCGTTTTCTTCGCTTATACTGAAATATTTGCCGAAGCTATTGTTATATTAAATTTTAATATACTGTACCTGCATTTAGCGCACGTAGCTCACTCTGTTGACGATCGGTTCGCACAGCTATCGCATTATCTTCTTTAAGTTTCTTCACAAGCGCTCTATCATCTTTTACATCTTGACGTGATTTCCTTTTAGTTGATGATTTCGATTCTTCCTTTGGGTTCTGGGGGTTGCTTCTTTTGACATTGTCTCAAGAAGTGGGGAGAAAACACTCGCCTACGTCTCGTGTTTCTCCCTACACTTCTTTCGTGCTCTAGCCGCTTCCTTCGTGCTCTATAACAGAACAGAGCACAGTCAAGGCTTCTCTATTTGTTAAATAGTCCATTTTTATTCAAATTACGGATTTCTTACCGCTTAGCTCGCTTTCCCCATCTGAGCCAAGCAAGAAGAGCTATTCCAGCTCCAGTTGCTGCTGTGTTGTTATGGCGTAATTCTCTGCTTTGCCATTGATTTTCGTCAGGCGGTAAAATTTCAGGTCAAATGACCCCAAGCCGAACTTTGGAGCTTGCTCGTTGAGCCCAAGAAACTCGATAATATTTTTTTGGAACGACGAAAATAATTTATTCTCTTCCGCGACTTTAACCCTGGTCTTATATCTTTCTATAGGCTTCTCTTCTCCAGCGCGATAGAGACTTACTATCGCTTTTAATACAGCCATCGCAACCAGTCAGCATGAAAGAAAGTAGAAAGTCGTAAAATACTAGAGCTGTCAAAACGTCTGTCAACTCGCGCAACGACATCCATGCGAATACGCAGACACTTTCGACACTTCGGTTTCGATTGTAATTCTCGCTACCAGAACACATAATAAACGCATAACACATTAGACTCAACAAAAGAACTCGAGACCTTATTTTGTGGTTAGACCTTTTTACGGTTAACATTTTTTTACGGCTAACGGTTAAAATTCTTTCATTTTTACGCCTAACGGCTAAATTTTTGGTCTTTTACGGCTAACGGTTAACCCCATTGAGACCCTCGTTCAAGGGTACAGCGGTAAATGGACCGCTGTATAATTCGCGACGCGGGGACTTGCGTCCTGTTTCATCACTATGTATTTCGGTCAGCAGTCTACACATGCCTATGCCAAACCTATGAGCTGAGTCTATCTAGCAAGGATGGTGATTCTTCGTTTATCTTTCAGATCGTTTGGATCATTTGCAATCTTTGCAATGCTTTCTTTCAATTTATTAGTCTTTTAACGTCTTTTTTTCACAGAACTCTACAACAAAGCGGACGTTTATACCCAAAGGCCTCAGACTTCTAGCTGATTAGTCTCGTAGCATGGAGATATAAGGATCATATTAAACAACAGCGCCCACAAGAAAGGTAGCAGTTAAATGGGCTGCTGGGCCCTGAGCCGAGAAATGTACCTCGTGCAATTTGACTGGTGCGAGCAACACACACGAATTTTGTAAAAATGATTGGTTTAATAAATGACAAACAAACTAAATTTTACGACTAATTCATTATTTTTACTTTTTCACCATGAAAAGAAACAAAAATGGATCATAAATATGCCCCAGTCAATCACGTGATATGCAAATTAGAGCCTTCAGATTGTACCACGGAGCTTTCCAATTTTGTACATAACAGTCTTTGTAGTGTTGTTTTGGGTGGATCATTGAATCAAAGAACTTTCCTTTCACTTGCAACCTTTATTTTACAGGAGAAACATCTTTATAGCTTATAAAATTTGGTTTGCAGATGCAGGCTTGATGATCAGCAGTCTTGCCTCTTTACAGCTGCGTGGCGTCTGCGAAAATAATGAAGAACGCAGAAAGGTTAAACGAGTCTACGAGTCCTTGCATAAGACTTTGGAATGCACGCCAGTTGTAACAATGTTAGCACTCAATTAAAGTATCTTTCAGTTAAAGTATCCCGGCCTAAATTACTTAATGCAATGGTTGCAGTCATCAAAGCCTAGAACTGATTATCAAGCAGTGATTGGAGATTGTCACAAGAGAATTCACTCAACTTAGGGTCTTACTATCGTACTTGCTTTTACATAGGTGAGCAACAAAAATGAGTTTGTGTAGAATAAATAAAAACTAATCTCGGCCGCCTCCCTCCTCCACAGAACAATTCCGTTATTCTTTACCGCGAGCTCAAAACTTGATGGAAACTTTCAACTTTAATGACTGAGTAATTTAACTCTCTCGTCCTGAAATTTGATTTGGAAAAGTCGATTCAAGTCCATGAGCTTTTGGAGTCTTACTAACATTTTTTATTTATACCTTTTCAAGAAATTAACCTATCGGCTCGTATTAACCTTCTTAAAAATGGAGTTATCTCAAGGTTTTACCAGCAAATAAGGAGCAAAACTAAAGAGAGATAGTTTCGTCTTATCAAGAGCTTGGGAAAAAGAAGAAATTACAAGTTCTCATGAGAAATCGAGGCTCTAACCCTTGGAATTCCGCGCTTCGATGCTCCGATGCGCGGAATTCGAAGATCTGAGTTTGAATTTCTTATGGAGACTCAGAATTTTTCTTCGTCTCTCTCTCGAGACAAGACAAAAAACATCTTTCTCTACTTCACTACCAAGCTCAAAATTTACCATCTTTCTTATTCGTAATGCAAAACTTTCCTGATTGTTTACCTAAACTTGTAATGTTTTGTCGCAAGGTTTTCTACATATCGTTCACTCTCCTTTTTGTTACTTTTGTTGTTAGTACAAAATGCTAATATTTTAAAGGTAATTCAAGGAAGCATCTGTGAGCACAGTAGAGAATAACAACTTGATCAACAGGCCTATCAGGATGCGGTTGTAGGAAAGAGAATCAAAAGATTCAGGATACTGCTGACAATGACGTTCATGCGCACAGCAGTAGTATGAAAACAGAACAAAAAAATGATAAATGGTGTTGTAAGAAGGAAATACTCCATGAAACGCCCACAATAGACCTCGTCGCCATAGCAATAGTACGGAAAGAGAATGTAAAAGAGAACAGTGCTTTTTGAGAGCATGTGGGTAAACAACCTTCTATTACTTACATCATTTTCCATCTCATAGATAAAACGCTTTCTGTGACTGAAATTTGAAACTTAGAGGATATCTTTTTCAGCGAAAAGGGGCATAGATCATATTTCAGAGACCTGAAAGGTACCTGGGGGCAGCGAGCAAAAGATAGAACAACCTGGAAGAACCTAATTATAGGCCCTGAAATCTTCATGAAGCAGTCACTGTCGAGTCGGCAGATGGCATACTATTGAAATAACAGGCATTTACCTTTTGATGGTAGACTGGCCAAAGTATATGTCTTCGTGGAAAGATTTCAAATGATATTGTGGTTTTTTTTTTTTTTTTGTCGAATTATTTTCAAATCTGGAAAAGGTCTAGACGAGTTTGAATTTAAATTGTAAATATTTTTTGGCATGTTTTTATGTTCAAGTCTCTGATACTGCAACTTAAAGGCATATTTTCTTTCAGTAACTCTTACTATGAATATATTTGTTTCTGATGATATGATTTTTAGCAACCAAAAAAAAATCTTCAATCAAAACAAAGTACAGTGAAATCACATGAACCCGAAGCTTCAAGGAAAACTAAAAAAGGTTCAATTTAGTCTCGTATCCAGACCATCCAGGGAGACAGGCGGTCATTCAGTTACACGGTAGGATCTGGGTACGAGATTAGGTCTGAGTTATCGGGAGTTCGAGTTACCGCGAACCAGAAGTAAGGGGAAAAGGGTATTTGTTGTTTTTTTATATTCATACAATATAAATTTGAATCAAATTTAATAAGAGAGTGGAGTCAAGAGGAAATGGAACACTAAATTTCTGCAGAAAATCACAACGTGACGTAATTGTTTTGGACTGCCGTGTATTGTTTCGTTTTGCCACGTATTGACAGACGTGGTTCGACGTGGTTCGAGTTATCAAGAGTAAAATGTATGAAGAATGACCTTAATGGAAACGAAAATTGCCCCGAGTTAATCGGAGGTTCAAGTTATCGCGGGTTCAAGTTACCGTGGATGAAATTGCCGTAGATGCATGACCAAAATCCAGGGAAAATCGATTTGGCTCGAGTTAGCGCGTGGTTCGAGTTAGCCTTGGTTCGAGTCATCGGGATTCGACTGTTTTTAATAAAAGGAAAGAGGAAATATACAAAGTTAGGTTGTTTAACTTGGGCTAAAACAAATTTTTTTTTTTTACATTAATTTATTGATATCATCATAATTTCAATAACAGCAACATACAATATTTACAAAGCGGACAATACTAAACTAATACAATCTACGATACAATTGTTATGAAGTATTTAGTTAGTTTAGTTAGTCAGTAAGTTGATCAGCTCAGTTTGATTTAGTCATTAGTTTTTATTTAGAATAAATTTGCTCAATGGATTCGAATGCCGAAGTGATCTTGGTTTAAGCGCTAGCTGTAGCGATAAGTTTTTAGATTGTAGAAGCCTCGTCTAACTTCCATGGGTGGGCGCGCTTAGTTTGTCTAATGACCTGGATTTGGACCCACCCGAAAGTTCTTGTTTTTGCAAACGCAGTCATTGATAGAATCACTTGATCAGAAGAATTATAATTAAGTACTTTGTTGTTCATTTCGAAATTCACGTTTGATTTAGTGTTCCAACAACAAATTTTTATCCCTCAAGGTCAGCCAGCTGGTATGCCTGCCCGTATTTATCAAAAGAGAATACAAACTGAAG
This sequence comes from Pocillopora damicornis, assembly GCF_964200805.1. Taxonomy (NCBI): domain Eukaryota; kingdom Metazoa; phylum Cnidaria; class Anthozoa; order Scleractinia; family Pocilloporidae; genus Pocillopora; species Pocillopora damicornis. The sequence continues at coordinate 23,936,013 of NC_142672.1, forward strand.
CATATTTGTTATACTACTTATTACTCTACGTTAGTTATACGATACCACTGATTACGTTGCGTTACCAACAAAACAACTACAATTACATTATGCCTCAAATTACGTTACTTCTGATAGGTTACGCTACTTAAATAGTTACCCTCTTTGCACTACTTTGCATTATTTATGGAGGCTACTTACTCTAGATTTCAATTATTACATTAGGCAGCGTAAGAAAAAACAACAACAACAACAAAACAGAAGATATTTACATCATTTACATGACATCGCTCTTTTTTTTCAAATACAATAATTAGCAAGCTAGTTTATTTACAATTTTTTTTCTTGTAAGAGCAGGTTATCGTTCTTCTTTGCTGTGTTTCAAATTAAAGGGGTTTTTTTGGGTGTGACAGGTCTCATCAGAAAAGTAAGAAAGAAATATGAAGACTGGAAAATACAGTCAGTCAGTGAGAAAGTGGTCAAACTCTTAAACCAAACCAATAGCTGTTTGTGGTAGAGCTACTTGATTTGCAGCAGAAGTTAGGATTGTACACTTCATACCGACCAAAATTTTGCTCGCTATACCTGTCATTATCTTGAATGGACCCTGGTGCTCTACCAAATGCACAATGCTTTGTATAGCTTCGGTGGACTAAAATGTATCCAGCGGATTGATACTAAACCGCGGTGCACTTTTCAGAGCTGTGTCCATGGACATTGATGTCATCGACGAGTTCAAAAGTTTTAGCACCCTTATATGTCAACAAGTCGAAGTTTTTAAACTTTGCTCGAACGTAATCTCTATAGTCGACAACGCTCGCAGGATCGAAGCTGCAAGTCATTCGCCAGTGTGTTGACTCAGATCTCAGTCCTTTCATGCGATCTAATTGAAGCCTGTACGCCTCCCAGTTGGGAACCTCTGGGCTCATTGGCTCATTTGCGAACAAAGCCTGTCGGGTAAAAGGTTTCCCAACGTTCTGTAAGCTTTCTGACATAACTAGTGTCCAGGCCCAGCCGGGTTGTCAGGTGAAGTCGCAGTAGACTTTAAACATATCACCGTTGTTGTCTTGGATACAGAAAAAGCCTGATGCAGGGTTAATGGTCAGTTGTCTTGCCTCTCTGCAGCTGCGTGGTGCCTATCAAAATAAAAAGAAAACTCAGAATGCAGAAGGGCTAAACTTCTACAAGCTCTAACAAGTCCAAGCTCCATCGAGCCTTTCAAACATTGAAAGGTTGTTTTAGGAGTGCTCCACTCTTTCTCTCTCCCATTCATTCTACTTTCGTTTAGGTACCTAACTTTTGAAAATGCTGAGATTCTGAAGTTATTTAAAGAAGGATAAACAGAGATGGAAAACACAGCTACGTTACCTTCCTCTGCCGTGCGAAAACATAACCAGCTTTTTCCACCAAGTTTTCCTGATCGCCCTCTTTTCCGCCGTTTAACTCACAAATGCCATAGTCGGACTCTGACATTTGGTAGTTGTATGATGAACATGACGGAAGAGACAAGCATCTGTGAGCACAAGAGAGAATTCCACCACGAGTGAACAACGACTTGATCACCTGGCCGATCAGAGCGCGGTTGTATAAGAGAGAGTCAAAGGACTCCCTGAAACGCCCACAGTAAAACGCGTCACCATAGCCATAGTAAGAAAAGAGAAAGTAAAGAAGAACAGTGCTTTTTGACAACATCTTTGTTAAAATCTCGAAGAAACTCAACGGCTAGATAAGAGTTGGGCTACTTGTTTGACTTGTATAAATGTTAGCGTACAATGCATGTATCACCAAGGCCATGAGTTAAAAATGTCAAAGCAATAAAATATTAATTTGCTTCTCTTTGTCTATTTACTTTTTTCAATTAAGTTAAAGAGAAATTAAGAGAGAGTTACTTCATTACAGTGAGTTGGTTTTTACAAAAACTTTGAAAAATGTTCATCGCAACATCATTATCACAGACGGGTATTTCATCAACAAAGTTTCATGACTTATACGTAAGTTTTATGTGTGAGGTAGTACGCTCGCTGTGACTTAGAAATTAACATTTGAAGGGAAATTTCTTCAGCTGAAGAGACTTTCTAGAAGTATATATCTTACGCCTTTTTGGAAAAGCAATAGCGAAGAGACCCAGTTTTCTACCCACGGTGATGAGGTTGTGTACGCGCAAAGACATGATCGAGGATCGGTTCACCGAAGTCCACCTCCGAGCACAGTTCATTCATAATTCCATCTTTACAGTTAATTAATAACTGCATAGAGTGTTCTAAAGTCTCAGCGGGTTCTTCTATCAAAAGACTTTTAAACAATGGGCACTTTGATTTCAAGTTCGGAATTAAGCTCAATTATTACTATTACTAAGGCTTATGTAAAGTCTCAGTAGGTCTTCCAGAAATATTCGCTATTGAGTGCAAAACCGTGCTGTGCCAATTAAAATAACGTTATCTTTCAGAAACTTTCAAGTGAAACAACTGATTTTTTTTTTCATTTCAAACCTCATCCTTGCCCACACTTAAAAAAAAAAAACACCAACACAAACTATTCAAAATCATTTGAGACATCGTTAATTTTTATTCAAAGAAAAGCTGTTTTCAGCTCAAGCTATAGTCTAAGATTCCATGTTGCAGTTCAACTGATCACAGATGACTTCAAGGTAAGCAACCCAAAGCAAAAAATTACCATATTAGGCGTTGCCGACTATTTCACAAAATAGCTCTTGAATGAGTAGCAAGTCTGTTGATTATTATTTCTTATAAGCGTGGGTTCTTCTTTTCTGCTTTGCTAGGGGAAATAAAATCAGTTGGAAGCTTGATAGGGAATTAGTGACATTATTTTTGCCATATTTTTATGCTCAAGTCCCCTATACTGCAACTTAATGCAAATTTTATCTTAGTAACTGTTCTTTTTCATCTATTTGTTTATTTATTTCTGATAATTCTCATGAAATTCATTTTTCTCAAAAATGGTCACGTCGGAAATGGTAGCCGATCAAACCACAATGTTCAACAAACAAGTAGAACAGATATGCAAAGCTTTGTGGCTTATCTTGGGCCTAATAAAATATTAAGTTTTTCAAACTTTTAAATTTTTATTGTTTATTGATACTCCAATGAAAGAAACAATATTTTTGAAGCTAATAATACAAAACTAATGCTATCTACAATACAAGGCAATGCTACTGAGTTCGTTACCTTACTTACAATACTAATTATTACTCCACGTTAGTTATACAATGCTATACGGATTACTTTCCGTTATTATCAAAACAACTAGTTATATTAGACTTCGAATAGCGTTACTTCTGGTAATATGAATTTCGTAACCTTATTAAATAATTACATTTTTGGCAGTACTTTGCGTAACTTATGAAATCTACTTACTCTGATTTTTAATCATCATATCAACCAGCATAGAAAAACAACAACAACCAGACATAAAAACAAAAAACTTCTACATCACTGATGTCACAGTACTTTTTTTCAAATGAAATAATCAGCAAGCTAGTTTATTTACATGTTTTTTTTTATCGTCAGAGCAATGAGAAAAAGTTCAAACTCGTGAACCAAACCAGTAGTTGGTTGTGGCAGAGTTATTTGATGTGCACCGGAAGTTAGGATTGTAAAATGCATACCGACCAAAATTTTGCTCGCTATGAACGCCAACTTGAATGGACCCAGGTGCTCCAGCAAAGTCGCAGAGGGTTTCATAGCTTTTGTGAGTTAAAATGAAGTCACGGGCCTGATACCAAACTGCGGTGCAGTTTTTACAGTTGTGTCCATGGACATCGATGTAATCGACGAGTTCACAAGTTTTACTACCCTCATCCTTATGAGTCAATAAGTCGAAGTCTTTAAACTTTGCTCGAACGTAATCTCTATAGTCGACAAGGCTCGCAAGATTGAGACTGCAAGTTATTCGCCAGTGTGTTGACTCAGATCTCAACCCTTTCATGCGGTCTAATTGAAGCCTGTACGCTTCCCAGTTGGGAACGTCTGGGCTCATTGGCTCATTTGTGAACAAACCCCGTCGGGTAAAAGGTTCGCCAACGTTCTGTAAGGTTTCTGACATAACTAGAGTCCAGGCCCAACCGGGCTCTGAGGTGAAGTCGCAAAAGACTTTAAACTTTTCACATTTGTTGTCTTGGATATAGAAATAACCTGATGTAGGCTTACTGATCTGCTGTCTTGCCTCTTTGCAGCTGCGTGGCGGCTGCGAAAATGAAAATGAACGCAGAAAGGTTAAACTAATACGAGCTCGACTAGTCCTATTTCGAGTTTATTCAAGACATCTTACTGTTCTTTGCTTTCGTTTTGGTACTTTTTTTAATGAAAATGCTATGGTTCCGAAGTTATTTTAAGGAAGATGAACCAAGGTGGCAAACACAGCCAAGTTACCTTTCTTTGCCGTGCGAAAACATAGCCAGCTCTTTCCACCAAGTTTTCCTGATCGCCCTCTTTTCCGCCGTTTAACTCACAATTGCCATAGTCGGACTCTGACATTTGGTAGTTGTATGATGAACATGACGGAAGAGACAAGCATCTGTGAGCACAGGAGAGAATTCCACCACGAGTGAACAACGACTTGATCACCTGGCCGATCAGGACACGGTTGTAGAAGAGAGAATCAAAAGATTCAGTGTACTGCTGACAAGAACGTTCATGGGCATAGCAATAGTATGAAAACAGAACAAAACAAATGATAATCTTTTTGGAGAACATTTTGGATGAAGCTGCGATGTGACCAGATAAACGCTCAGAGCTTTAGGGCATGTGTGATGACAAATTTGTGTTTAATGAAGCCTTTTACACGCAACAAAACATTATTATTTACTCGGTAGCCTCTTCACCTGTCCTAATTATGGAACTCGTTCATAAGGAACGCTAGTTCAATGGAGGGGGATACTTTACAATAGAAGTCTTTATATAAACAAACTTTGAGCAAACAATGGAAGATCATTATTGCAAATTTAACGCCCCAGGATGTAGCGAAAACAAAGTTCCATTATCGACATTGAACTCCCGAACGAAAACCGCCAGATGACAATGTTATAATATTCAGGAATCTTTATCTTTGTTAAAATGAGTCTCAACCTGCTGAAAAGTATGAAACACGTTGATCGCAAAAGGTGAGTACAATTCCTTTCCAATCGCAGCGTCAAAGAAAGCTAACGGAGAAGGAGTGAAGGACCCAAAATATTGAATAGTGATAATCTGAAATTCAAATACCAAATACTCAAATTTGTAAACTTAGAATAAACTTTACAAGTCAGCTTAATTAGATGTAGCGAGTACTTCTATGTCTTCTATTTTAATACTTTGTTATGCAAATTCATGTTGCACCGAGGTTACGAACACACTTTGAGAACTCTAAGAGATGGAACTTTCTCCATAATTTGGTTTGTGGAGAAGTAATTTCCTTTTACTAAATCCATTACTTTGAGCAGAATTAACACGTGTTCGCGTGATACGTCATCATTGTCTGTACTCACACCTTTCATCTTAACAATACGGCAGAGAGTTCTTAATTTGGTTTGGGAAGGACAAAAATGAAAATGTTTCTTGCAAAAGAAAAAAAAAACAATTTAGTTAATATGAACTTACAACGAAAAAAGTAACTTGAGCCGAAGTGGATTATGCCGTCACTCCTCCTTAAGCATTCAATAGGCTCATATTCACCGACACGAAGAACCAGCAGATGGAGAATTTAGTACTGTGCAAATCTAAAGAACAATATCTTTTATTGTTTTTGACTAAATTATTTCACAAAGTGGGTTGGACACAGGAACTGCGGAATCCACCCCCAACTGGCTCCCCTGTTTCGTCCTTCCGAGGGTCGGTTTAGCCCAGTTTGTAACCTAACATAGACTCTGGAGAGCTTTTTTAATAATTAGAAGCTTCACTTTTTGGTTTGCATACTCTCGTATGGCACAAAGTTGAAGAAAAAATGTAGATGTGATTGTTTTTGAGAAATTCTAAACAATGAGGCAAGGAATGAGTTTAAACAATCGCAGAAGACACACATATCACAATTTCTGCTCACATTTCTCACGAAGAAACTTAAAATTACACTGAAAAACAGTTAAATTAACATTTTGCACCCCAAACCACTGATGCCTTTGTATTATCAAAGGGAGTCGGGTACATTATTTTCAGACCGTTATTAGTTTTGTCTACATTCAATATATTTAAAGAAGTGATATTTGGATCCTTTCGATATTTAAATATTTTGGAGACAAAGCAGGTGCGATTTTTCGTTTAATACTGCATTTTGGGTTCCAAGAAGACACAGCACTCTCCATTAACTTGAATAACAGTTAACAGCGTTAACTCAACAGAATTACAAAAGTTTCGTTGCGGTATTGAAAAATTTGGAGAAAAATTGTTCGCGTGAAGTGTCATCATTGTCTGTACTGACACCTTTCAACTTAACAACACGGCAGAGGGTTCTTAATTAGGTCTGTGTGGGACAAATAATGAAAATGTTTCTTGCAAAAAAAAAAACCAAACAATTAAGTAAATATGAACTTACAACACAAAAAGAGAACTTGAGCCGAAGTGGATTATACCATCACTTCTCCTCGTGCATTCAGTGGACTCATATTCATGCGACATGAAGGACCAGCGGATGGAAAATTTAGCACTGTGCAAACCTGAACACGATATTTTTCACTGTTATTGACTTATGACAAAATTATTTCACAAAGTGGGTTGGACACAGGAATTGCGGAACCCACTCCCTACTGGCTCCCCTGTTTAAACCTTCTAAGGGTCGGTTTAGCCTAGTTTGTCATCTAACATAGACTCTGGAAAACATTTGTAATAATTAGAAGCTGCACTTTTTGGTTTGCATACTCTCGTTTGGCGCAAAGTTGAATAAAAAATGTAGATATAACTGTCTTTGAGAAATTCTACACCATGAAGCAAGGAATGAGTTCAAACAACGAGAGAAGACACACATCACAATTTCTGCTCACATTTCTCACGAGCAAACTTAAAAAATTACCCTGAAAAACGGTTAAATTAACGTTTTGCACCCCAGGCTGCCACTAATTTTGTTTATTTTTAATATATACAGAGAAGTGATGTTTGGTTCCTTTCGATGTGTAAATAGGTCTGAAGACAAAGCATGCAGATGCGATTTTTCGTTTAATACTGTAGTTTGTGATTCAAGAAGACACACCACTCTCTATTGACTTGTATAACAGTGAACAGCGTTAACTCAGCAGAATCACAAAAGTTTCCTTGCGATTTTGAAAAATTTAGAATAAAATCTCTTGACTTGTCCAATTAATAATTTAAGGCAATTTAGTGTTAAAAACTGAGTTGAAAACTTAAACTAACCATCGTAAAGAGTTTAAATGCACCTTTCGTCAGAACTTTACCATCTTACATTAAGGAAAGCCAACATGCACTTGAAATTTTTCGTGACTTGAATTTCCTCGACCAAAACAAATTTATTTTCACCATGGATATTACATCTCTTTATATTGTCGTTCCCAACGACGAAGGTCTCCGGGCCCTAAAACATTTTTTCGATCAACGCACTGTTAGGGAACCTAGCTCTGAAACACTACTCCGTCTAGCCGAAATAGTTCTTACACTCTCTTCCTTTTCATTCGGTGGTAACTACTACAAACAAACTAATGGCGTAGCTGTGGGTACTAAATGGGACCCAGCTATGCCAATCTTTTCGTAGGTTTTATCGAACATCAATTTTTTAGTCAATACCAAGGCCCCAAACCTAAACTCTACGGCCGTTACATTGACGACTGCATCGGCGCTACCTCCTCTACCAGTCAGGACTACAAACGGCTGAGAAGGAAAACACTGACTGCATTCCATTTAATCTCATATTTCACCCTCACAATCAAGCTATCAGTCTTAAAAACTTTAAATCACTCCAAAACGATTCAGAGACTGGTACTATCTTTTCGCAACCTCCACTAATTTCATTCAAACGTGACAAAAACATGGGCAACTTTTTGGTCAGAAGTTCATTTTAAACCAATGCCCAATCTGGAACTTTCAAATGCGCTCGCTCACGATGCAAAACTTGTCCTTTCATTCATAACGTAGAGAATATGTCGGAACCCTAGAGATCCATTAAAATAACGGATTACTTTACCTGCACCTCTGCCAATGTCATTCAATGCATAACCGTTATACAAAAGAGTTATACTTTGGTGAAACAGGTAGACGACTAGGTGCCCGATTCCGAGAACACCTTCGCGACGTAGAAAGAAATGACAAGGACGCATCCAAACCAGTCGCGCTAGACACTTTAATCTCCCTAATCATTCTAAACAACATATGGCAATTTGCAGCCTCTCCCTAGATCTAGGAAGTTCGGAAAGCCGCAAAAGGGCTAACGCTCAAAACACCAGCCTTTAAACTCTTTTTCGATAAAAAAAGATTAAGCCTAAAACTCTTTACGGTGGTCAATTTGCGTCTTCAACTCGGTTGTTAACACTAAATTACATGTTAAACTCTCCAGCCAACACAGCACCACAGTTTCTTTAGAAAATTACCCCCTTAATAATTTAAGGCTTTTGGCCTAATGCAAAGCTCACGGTCTGCAGTCCAATGGCCACGGCCATCAGCTTTACAGCCAGCGGTTCAAGGGTACAGCGGCAAACGGGCCACGGTATAATTTATGGCGCGGGGGTTTGCGTCCTATTTCATCACTACGTGTTTCGGTCAGTGAGCTTGGTCTATCTAACAAGGATGGTGAGTCTTCGTTTACTTTTCGGATCGTTTGGATCATTTTCAATCTTTGCAATGCTTTCTTTCAATTCGTTAAGTCTTTTACGTCTTTTTTCACATACCTCTACGGCAAAGCGGAAAAATATTCTTTAAGTTTCAATTTCAGTCACAGAAAGCATTTCATCTATGAGATGGAAAATGATGTAAGTAATAGAACTTTGTTTATGGAATATCCACATGTTCTTAAAACGCATTGTTCTCTTTTGCGTTCTCTTTTCGTACTATTGCTATGGCGACGAGGTCTATTGTGGGCGTCCCATTGATTCCCTCGTATACCACCATTTATCGTTTGTTTGTTCTGTTTTCATACCATTGCTATGCCCATGAACGTTCTTGTTAGCAGTACACTGAATCTTTTAATTCTCTTTTAGGCTCAAGTCCCTGATACTCTGGCTTAAATGCATATTTTCTTTCGGTAACTCTTATTATGAATATATTTATTTCTGATGATATGATTTTCAGCAACCAAAATGAATTTTCATTTTGCCATCGATAGCCCATTGTCATCCTGACTGTTTTTTGCTGAAAATTATGTTTTGAAAATTTGTCATTTGGGAAAAAATCTCCAATCAAAACAAAAGCACAGTGAGATCACATTAACTCGAAGCTTGAAGGAAAACTGAAAAAGGTTCAAGTTAGTCTCATACCCAGAACATCCAGGGACAGGCAGTTATTCAGGTCTGAGTTATCGGGAGTTCGAGTTACCGGGAACCAGAAGAAAGGGAAAAAAGGTGCTTGTTGGTTTTTCTATTCATACAATATAAATTTGACTCAAATTTGATATGAGAAAGAAGTCAAGCGGATATGGAACACTAAATTTCTGCAGAAAATCACAACGTGACGTAAATGTTTTGGACTGCCGTGCATAGTTTCGATTTGCCACGTATTGACAGACGTAGTTCGACGTGGTTCGAGTTATCAAGAATAAAACATGAAAATTGACCTGAAAAGCCTTAACATAGGATTCAAGTGCAACAGAGTGAGGTAAAATGAAAGATTCCCTCAATAGATCATCTGAGATATTAAAGTCGCTTTTCCATTTATGAACAATATTAGGAGGCTGTGATTTCTTCATAACAAGTAAGGAGTAATAATCTTTCGATTTCTTTTTCTTCACATCAAAAATGTTGTTATTTATTTGAAGCGAAGAAGGCGTTAGTGTATAGATATAATCACGATCATCTTTCAAAAAATCAGGTATTGAGTGTCGAAGACCTGCCCATTGTAGAAAGCTAATTTTTCTAATTTTATTTGAAACGTAACTGAAGGAATCATTAATATTCAAATCGAGCCGGAGATCGTGGATGTGAGTGATTCCGGAGTCAAAATATTTTTTGTAATAGATAGGCTTTTTATCTATTCTAATTTCTTTATTATTCCAGATAATATTTGTCCAATTCAAGTCTGTAGCGAAAGTTTCACGAAATTGTGACAACCATAGAAGAAGCTCTCGATAAAACTGGGAAGTGATTGTATAATCGTTAACATCATAGTTACAATTTAAAAAGAACAGTCCTCCAAATGTTTTCAATTGGTGTTGTAAGTACCGCTTCCATGTTCCATCATTTGCGTTAAATATTCGTTTAAGCCATGCCAATCTCAGAGCTTTAACCATGCTCTCTAAATCAATCATTTTTAATCCACCTTCCCCATAATCATTTATTGTTGACAGACGCGTTACTTTATCTGTTCCTTTCCACAAGAATTTGAAAAGCAATTGATTCAATTGTTTCACCATCTCGTTGGGTGTAGGCAGAAGTGAGTATACATAAACAAATTTTGGAATTAGAAAGGATTTTATTATGTTATCTCGCGGGTTCAAGTTACCGTGATTATATTTCCGTAGATGCAGGGAAAATCGATTTTGGCTCGAGTTAGCGCGAGGTTCGAGTTTGCCTTGGTTCGAGTCATCGGGATTCGACTGTATTTAACAAGAGGAAAGAAGAAATATACAAAGTTGGGTTGTTTAACTTGGGCCTATATAAAATTTTTTTTTTTTTTACATTAATTTATTAATATCACCATAATTCCAAAAACAGCAACATGCAATACTTACAAAGCGAACATACCAAACTAATACAATCTACGATACAATTATTATGAAGACTTAGGTTAGTTTAGTTAGTCAGTTAGATGATCAGCTCAGTTTGATTTAGGCATTAGTTTTTATTTAGAATATATTTACTGAATGGATTCGAATTCCGAAGTGATTTTGGTTTAAACGCTAGCTGTAGCGATAAGTTTTAAGATTGAAGAAGCCTCGTCTAACTTCCATGGGTGGGCGCGCTCAGTTTGTCTATTGACCTTGATTTGGACCCACGCAAAAGTTCTTGTTTTTGCGAACGCAGTCATTGATAGAATCAGTTGATCGGAACAATTATGATTAAGTACTTTATTGTTAATTTCGAAATTCTCGTGAAATTGTTTGATTTAGTGTTCTAACAACAAATTTGTCATCTCCCAAAGTCAAACAGCTGGCATGCCCGCCCGTATCTGTCTAAAGTGAATACAAACTGAAGCATATTTGTTATACTACTTATTACTCTACGTTAGTTATACAATATACTACTGGTTACTAACAAAACAACTAAAATTACATTATACCTCAAATTATGTTACTTCTGCTAAGTTACACTACTCAGTAAATAGTTACCCTCTTTGCAGTACTTTGCATTATTTGTGGAGGCTACTTACTTCAGATTTCAATTATTATATTAGGCCGCGTAAAAAAAAACAACAACAGCAAGCTAGTTCATTTACAATTTTTTTCCTTGTAAGAGCAAGTTATCGTTCTTCTTCGTTTCAAATTAAAGTGGTTTTTTTGGGTGTGACAGGTCTCATCAGAAAAGAGAGAAAGAAATATGAAGACTAGAAAACTCAGTCAGTCAGTGAGAAGGTGGTCAAACTCTTAAACCAAACCAAACCAATAGCTGTTTGTGGCAGAGCTACTTGATGTACACCGGAAGTTAGGATTGTACACTTCATACCGACCAAAATTTTGCTCCCTATACCTGTCATTATCTTGAATGGACTCTAGTACTCTACCAAATTCGCAATGCTTTTTATAGCTTCGGTGGAATAAAATGTACCCAGCGGATTGATACTAAACCGCAGTGCACTTTTCATAGCTGTGTCCATAGAAATTCATGTAATCGAGGAGTTCACAAGTTTTATCACTCCTATAAGTCAACAAGTTGAAGTTTTTAAACTTTGCTCGAACGTAATCTCTATAGTCGACAACGCTCGCAAGATTGAGACTGCAAGTTATTCGCCAGTGTGTTGACTCAGATCTCAACCCTTTCATGCGGTCTAATTGAAGTCTCTACGTCTCCCAGTTGGGGACCTCTGGGCTCATTGGCTCATTTGTGAACAAAGCCTGTCGAGTATAGGGTTTCCCACGTTCTGTAAGCTTTCTTTCTAGTGTTCAGGCCCAACCGGGCTCTGAGGTGAAGTCGCAGTAGACTTCAAACATATAACTGTTGTTGTCTTGGGTACAGAAATAGCCTGACGCAGGCTTAATGGTCGGCTATCTTGCCTCTTTGCAGCTGCGTGGCGTCTACCAAAATCACAAAAAAACTCAGAATGCAGAAGGGTTAAACTTCTACAAGCTCTAATAATTTCAAGCTTAATTAAGCTTTTCAAACATTGAAAGGTTATAGGAGTACTCCATACTTCTTCTTCTTCCGTTCATTCTAATCTTCTCTTCTTTCGTTTTAATCACGCGTGATGTAGATCGCGACGTTTCGACTGCATACTGCTAGTCTTCTTCAGGCAATGAGGTCGACTGATCAGGCGTGATCTTATAAAGCATGATGCTCTGCTGTGATTAGTTGTCTTTCGACAGCTCTGATTGGTGCATTTCGATCCTTGCTGTTCACTCAGTGATTTGCTCCCTCGGTGGTCCGCTATCGCACGGCTCTCCTGTTGTTGTGTTTTTTGATCCTGGGCTTCCATGCTTCTGGAATTTCTATTCCACTATCCCTGTTGACGTTGCTAGGGTGAAGTCTTATATGAATTGCTTCTTTGACCCTGCGCGTGTAGTAATAAGGGTCACGATCAATAAACTTTACTTCGTTCCAGAGTGGCTTAAGTCCGGTGTTGTGAGCATGCTCTGAAACGGTGGAGGTCTCGGTACGGGCGAGTCGAATGTCTCGATCGTGCTCCTTAATTCTGTCTTGCATAGGTCTTCCAGTCTCTCCGATGTGCACCGTGCCACATTCACAGGGAATCCTGTAATCTACGCCATCTTTTTTAGCCGGGTCGACAGCGTCTTTTGGTCGCACTAACTAAGATCTTAGCGTAGTCTCCGACTTGAAAACAGCGCGTACGCCTCGTTGGTTTTTGCTACGAGACGTTTGGCGCGCTCGTAAAGGCACTTAACAATATCGCGTTTTAAGAGAACCTGACGGCCGCCTCACCACCAGGGTATACAGGAAGCCCACGCACACCGATCAATACTTATCGTATGATTCACACCACCCTCAATCAGTAAAAAGGTAAGTAAGGTAGACTAACAAGAGCCCATTTAGGATTTTGTTGTCCATATTGTTGTGAAGGCGATCAATAAGATCAGTAACAGCAAGCTCGCAAGAGCGAGGTCATTTTCAGTACGAAAGTTATAAAATGAATTGTGAACATGACGATCTAGAATCTTAGAGAGAGTAGCAAGAACAGAAATCGGTCGATAATTAGAGCGGTCAAATAGAGAACCGTCTTTAAATAGAGGTGATACTTTAGCCTTTTTCCAAAGATCAGGAAAATAACCCAATGAGAGGCTAAGGTTAAAAATTGTTTTCAGAGAAGATGCGATAGAAGGAGCCAATAATTTCAGAAAATGCCTACCAAGTCCATCTAGGTCTACGGCTTTTCCAGCGGGTAGATGACCAAGACTATCAAGAACAAAGACAGATGTAATTGGAAGTATGGTAAAAGAAGCTCCCAATGGAAGCTTGGACCTAACTAAGCCCTTCAGATAATCCCAGTTGGGAGTCGTACTTTCGTTTTTCTTAAGCACAACAGAGGAAGCAATATTGACAAAGTGAGCATTGAACAAGTTAGCAATATCAATGTGACTGTCATAAATTGTTCCATCAACCAATTGATGGTTTGGAAGATTGGAGCTTTGTGAAGGAGCTAAGTTGCGGATTATTTTCCATAAGTTGCAATTAATGGAGTTACGATAGAAATCACGCTTAGCTTTCCGTATTAAATAGATAACTTGATTGCGCGCTAGACGATATGCTCGCCAGTGCAATTCGGTATTATCGGTATTATACCGAATTGCTTGCCTATGTAAGTTTTTACGCTGTTTGATCGCAGAACTTATTGTAGCAGAAAACCATTCAGGTCGGTGTTGAATTTTAACTCGACGTGTCTTGAAAGGCATGTGCTTGCCAAGTACATTGTTAGATAAACAATACCATTGTTCTAATGCTTCATTAGGATCATTAAACATTTCTAATGATCAAGGTTTTACCGGCAAATAATGAGCAAAACTAAAGAAAGATAGTTTCGTCGTGTCAAGAACTTGGAAGAAAGAAAAAATTATAAGTTCTAATAAGAAATCGAGTCCCCGACCCTCGGAATTCAGCGCTTTGATGTTTCGATGCGCGGAATGCGAAGGTCTGAGTTTGAATTTCTTATGTGGACTCAGTATTTTTCTTTGTCTCTTACTCGAGATAAGACAAAAAACATCTTTCTCTACTTGACTACCGAACTCAAAATTTACCATCTTCCTTATTCGTAGTGCAAACTTTTCTAATTAATTGCAATGTTTTGCCGCAAGGTTTTTCTCCATATCGTTCATTGTGCTCTATGTTGCTTTTGTCGTTAGTACTTGACAAAATGCTAATATTTTAAAGGTATATTAAGAAGGACTCAGCTCTTTCTTTTATGGTTTCTTGCTTGCCTTCTTTTCCACCGTTTAACTTACATACGCCATGGTCGGACTCTGACATTTGGTTGATCAACAGGACGTAAGAGACAAGCATCCGTGAGGCACAGGAGAGAATTCCACCACGAGTGAGCAACGGCTTCCTCACCTGGCCGATCAGGACACGGTGGTATAAGAGGGAATCAAAAGACATCATGAAACGCCCACAATAGACCTCGTTGCCATAGCAATAGTATGAAAAGAGAACGTAAACAAGGACAGTGCTTTTTGAGAACATGTGGGCATTCCGTAAACAACGTTTTATTGCTTACATCATTTCCATCTCATGGATGAAACACTCTCTGAGACGAAGGATATTTTTCTCAGCAAAAAGGAACATATCCCATATTTCAGAGACCTGTAGCGGAAGAACATTGCAGAAGGTACCTGGTGGCAGCGAAAAAAAGTCAGAACAACCTGGATGAAGCAGTCACTGTCGTGTCGACAGACTGCATACTATTGAAAGAACTGACAGCTGCCTTTTGATGGTAGACTGGCCAAAGTATATGTCTTCATGGAAAGATTTCAAATGGAATTGTTGTTTGTTTTTCGAATCTTTTTCAAATCTAGAATAGGCGTTGACGAGTTTGAATCTAAATTGTGAGGGGAAGTTAGAGAATTTGGTGAGGGGAAAACGATTTTGGCTCGAGTTAGCACGAGGTTAGAGTTAGCCTTGGTTCGAGTCATCGAGATTCGACTGTATTCAACAAAAGGAAAGATAAAATATACAAAGTTAGGTCGGTTAACTTGGACCTAAAAAAATATTGTTTTTTATATAAGTTTATTAATATCACTATAATTCCAATGACAGAAACGCACGATATTTACAAAGCGGACAATGCTAAACTAACACAAGCTACGATACAATTGTTATGAAGTATTTAGTTAGTTTAGTTAGTTGATCAGCTTAGTATGATTTAGTCATTAGTTTATATTAAGAATATATTTACCGCATGGATTCGAATTCCGAACTTATTTAGGTTTAAGCGCTAACTGTAGCGGTAAGTTTTTAGATTGTAACAGCCTCGTCTAACTTCCATGAGTGGACACGCTTAGTTTGTCTTCTGACCTTGATCTGGTTCACACGAAAGTTCTTGTTTCGGCGAACGCAGTCAGTGGTTGAATCAGTTGATCGGAAGGATCATGTTAAGTACTTTATTTCGAAATTCTCGTAAAATTGTTTGATTTAGTGTTCTAAAAACAAATTCTTTGTCTACCAAGGTTAGCCAGCTGACATGCCCGCCCGTATCTATCAAAAGCGAATACAAACTGAAGCATATTTGTTATACTACTTATTACTCTACGTTAGTTATACAATAACACTGATAACTTTGCGTTACTAACAAAATAACTACAATAACATTATACCTCAAATTATGTTACTTATGATAAGTTACGCTACTTAAATAGTTACCCTCTTTGCAGTACTTTATTTATAGAGGCTACTTACTCTAGATTTCAATCATTATATCAGGCAGCGTAAGAAAAAAAACAACAACAACAACAAAACAGAAGACATCTCAGACAACATTTACATCACAGCGCTTATTTTTTAAAATACAATGATCAGCAAGCTAGTTTATTTACATTTTTTTTTCTTGTAAGAGCAGGTTATCGTTCTTCTTTGCTGTGTTTCAAATTAAAATGGGTTTTTTGGGTGTGACAGGTCTTATCAGAAAAGAAAGAAAGAAATATGAGAACTGGAAAACCCAGTCAGTGAGAAAGTGGTCAAACTCTTAAACCAAACCAATAGCTGGTTGTGGCAGAGCTACTTGATGTACACCGGAAGTTAGGATTGTAGTACACATACCGACCAAAATTTTGCTTGCTGGAACCGTAATTATCTTGAATGGACCCTGGTGCTCTACCAAATTCGCAATGCTTTTGATAGCTTCGGTGGACTAAAATGTACCCATCGGATTGATACCAAACAGCGGTGCACTTTTCACAGCTGTGTCCATGGACATTGATGTAATCGACAAGTTCACAAGTTTCATCACCCCTATAAGTCAACAAGTCGAAGTTTTTAAACTTTGCTCGAACGTAATCTCTATAGTCGACAACGCTCGCAGGATCGAAGCTGCAAGTTATTCGCCAGTATGTTGACTTAGATCTCAATCCTTTCATGCGATCTAATTGAAGCCTGTACGCCTCCCAGTTGGGAACCTCTGGGCTCATTGGCTCATTTGCAAACAAAGCCTATCGGGTAAAAGGTTTGCCAATGTTCTGTAAGCTTTCTGACATAACTAGTGTCCAGGCCCAGCCGGGTTCTGAGGTGAAGTCGCAGTAGACTTTAAACATATCACCGTTGTTGTCTTGGATACAGAAAAAGTCTGATACAGGGTTAATGGTCAGCTGTCTTGCCTCTTTGCAGCTGCGTGGTGCCTACCAAAATAAAAAAAAAACTCAGAATGCAGAAGGGCTAAACTTCTACGAGCTTTAACAAGTCCAAGCTTCATCGAGCCTTTCAAACATTGAAAGGTTGTTTCAGTCAGGAGTACTCCACTCTTTCTCTCTCCCATTCATTCTACTTTTCTCTTCTTTCGTTTATGTACCGATGCTGGAAAATGCTGAGATTCTAAAGTTATTTAAAGAAGGATAAACAGAGATGGAAACACAGCTACGTTACCTTTCTCAGCCGTGCGAAAACATAACCAGCTTTCTCCACCAAGTTTTCCTGATCGCCCTCTTTTCCGCCGTTTAACTCACAAAAGCCATAGTCGGACCCTGAAATTTGGTAGTTGTATGATGAACATGACGGAAGAGACAAGCATCTGTGAGCACAGGAGAGAATTCCACCACGAGTGAACAACGACTTGATCACCTGGCCGATCAGAACGTATAAGAGGGAGTCAAAGGACTCCCTGAAACGCCCACAGTAAAACTCGTCACCATAGCCATAGTAAGAAAAGAGAAAGTAAAGGAGAACAGTGCTTTTTGACAACATTTTTGTTAAAATCTCGAAGCAACTCAACGGCCAGACAAGAGTTGGGCTACTTGTTTGACTTTTATAAATGTTAGCGTACAATGTATTTATCACCAAGGTCATGAGCTAAAAATGTTAAAGCAATAAAATATTAATTTGCTCATCTTTGTCTATTTACTTTTCTCAATTAAGTTAAAGAAAAATTAAGAGAGAGTTATTTCATTACAGTGAGTTGGCTTTTACAAAAACTTTGAAAAATGTTTATTTCAACATCATTAACATTTCATCAACAAAGTTTCATGACTTATACATAAGTAATATGCTCGCTGTGACTTAGAAATTAGCGTTTGAAGGGAAATTTCTTCTGCTAAAGAGACTTTCTAGAAGCAGAAGCATATATCTTACGCCTTTTTGGAAAAGCAATAGCGAAGAGACCCAGTTTTCTATCCACGGTAATGAGGTTGTGTACGCGCAAAGACATGATCGGGGGTCGGGAGTGTTTTCAGCAGGTTCTTCTATCAAAAGACTTTTAAACAGTGGGCACTTTGATTTCAAGTTCGGAATTAAGCTCGATTATTACTAATACTAAGGCTTATGTAGAGTCTCAGCGGGTCTTCCAGAAATATTCACTATTGATGCAAAACCGTGCTGTGCCACTTAAAATAGCGTTATCTTTCAGAAACTTTCTAGTGAAACAACTGATTTTTTTTTTCACGAGAAAACTAGCCCGTTCAGTTTTTAATTTTTTACGCTTTTTTTTTGCTGTCGTTTGTACAAAAAAAAATTGTGCTTAGGGTTAGGCTTCAAAACATAGGGAGATAATTGTGTCCGAGACAATGTTAGCCTTCCGAGAACAAAACCTGCTACGGCCCCGACAAAGGAGGCGAACAGTAATTTCAAAAAATTGAAAAGTGGAAAATTAATGTGATGGTGACCTTCAAGGACAATGAGTTAAAAATGTTAAAGCAATAAAATATTAATTAACTCAAGGAGGGAGGAGGAGGGAACGAAGACAAAAGGCAAAACTAAAAATAATTTTTTATGCTTCTGGTGTAATCTATAGACAATCACGGATCACATCTATGACGGCGTAATGTGACTGACCTGTTACGGCACCTGATAGATTCTACACATGGATTGCATCATGTTTCTACATGTGAGTTACAACAAGAAGTATCCGCACTGAACGCTTGAAATAATTTTACCTGCGTCCACTGGTGAGATATCGAGAAATTCCACATCTACGTGCACCCAAGTAATATTCTCTATGTAAAACTGCTGTAAAATTGCATGTTGATCGAAAAATATTATAATACCGACCGAAAAAGAAGGTGTTCTGCCGTAAGGAAACGAGTTAAAACATTTGGGGCGAACTGGTAAAGGTTGGGGCGCACCCTTCATATTTCTGGGAGCGAACTAACATAGGTTGTAGGGGGCGACCTTACAATGGGGTAAAGACTCCATAAAATGTTTTAAGTTCGCCACAAACAATCAATATTTTAACCCAAACAGTGTCAGCATCTAGTTTATCCTTATAGTATCACTCCCGATTAAAAAATAAAATTAAGATCACAAGCATAAAGAAAATGATCAACATCTTCTCTTTGTCAGTTCTGCAGGAAATGAGTAGAGAATATTAAGGAAAAAATGTAATCTAAAAATTAGGGTGTGAAGACCGCCTCGACTATCCTAGGTATGGGTTAAAAATAACTGAAACCACAATGGTTTTTATTTGAGTTTATTCATTTAATTTGTCAGTCACTCCGTTAGTCTTACAATATCTCTGCGGTGGCTAATTTATATCATCAACGCAGTCGATAAAACCGAATTATCAATGTTATCATTTCTTTGGTTAACTTATTACTTTTTGATTACTCAATTTATTACATTCATTTTGAAATCAGTGGGGATTTCCACAAATCCACGAAGAAATTCTACGGTTGAATACTTTTATTATTGATTACTCAATTCATTACATCCATTTTGAAATCACTGGTAAAAACCACGGAATACTTTGCGATACAAAACCTTGCTGTGCCAAAACAACACACGTTGGAGTATTTTTGAAACATTAAACTGCGCGGAGGATTTTAGTCTCGGTATGAAAGATTTAGAAGGGTTATAATTGAAAACTGCGCCAGATAATGGGTCGATAACACTTGTATAACGTATTCTGTGTATACCTCACTTTCATCCTTGCACACCAATCGAAATTTAAACTTTCGATCCACGGCAAAGGGTTGTTATATTAATGATTTTTATACACCTTGTACTAAATTAAAAATGAGCTGCGGTTTGAAAATCAAGTGAAGAACCGCCAAAGTAGTGTATACAGGAGGCATGAGTTCGAATACTGTCGAAGCCTGACGATTTTTCATGCCTCTTTTCTACAATTGCCAAAATTGTAGCTCAGCTGTGAGAGGCATTGCTCCACTTGGTTAATGATATTTTTTTTTAACGGAAACTTCCGAAGAGCGTACATGTTGGTTTTAGAGTAAAAACAAGAAGAGACGATGAATGAGAGGGAAAAATATAGAGGTTTAACGAAGCTAAGGCGAGATATGACGGTGGAACTACGAACTACTGAGCATGTACTCGACACCAGTCCCGAATAAACCGGGAAGCAAAATGTTTTTGTGCGTGCCCACTTCGTGTCCGCTCGACATTGTTCCCGCTTTTCAATGTTGATTTCAAAGAAAATATTCAGATATCACATCCCACCAAACCTCATCCTTTCCCCCACCTAAAAAAAAAAAAAACACTAACACAAACTATTCAAAATCATTTGAGACATCGTTAATTTTTATTCAAAGCAAAGCTGTTTTCAGCTCAAGCTATAGTCTAAGATTCCATGTTGCAGTTCAACTGATCACAGATGACTTCAAGGTAAGCAACCCAAAGCAAAAAATTACCATATTAGGCGTTGCCGACTATTTCACAAAATAGCTCTTGAATGAGTAGCAAGTCTGTTGATTATTATTTCTTATAAGCGTGGGTTCTTCTTTTCTGCTTTGCTAGGGGAAATAAAATCAGTTGGAAGCTTGATAGGGAATTAGTGACATTATTTTTGCCATATTTTTATGCTCAAGTCCCCTATACTGCAACTTAATGCAAATTTTATCTTAGTAACTGTTCTTTTTCATCTATTTGTTTATTTATTTCTGATAATTCTCATGAAATTCATTTTTCTCAAAAATGGTCACGTCGGAAATGATAGCCAATCAAACCACAGTATTCAACAAACAAATAGAACAGATATGCAAAGCTTTGTGGCTTATCTTGGGCCTAATAAAATATTAAGTTTTTCAAACTTTTGAATTTTTATTGTTTATTTATACTCCAACGAGAGAAACAATATTTTTGAAGCTAATAATACAAAACTAATGCTATCTATGATACAAGGCAATGCTACTGAGTTCTTTACCTTACTTACAATACTAATTATTACTCCACGTTAGTTATATTATACAATGCTATACGGATTACTTTCCGTTACCAATACAACTAGTTATATTAGACTTGGAATAGCGTTACTTCTAATTTATGAATTTCGTAACCTAATTGTATAATTACATTTTTTGCAATACTTTGCATAACTTATGAAATCTGCTCACTCTGATTTTTAATCATCATATCAACAAGCATATAAAAACAACAACAACAACAAGACATAAAAACAAAAAACTTTTACATCACTGATGTCACAGTACTTTTTTTCAAATGAAATAATCAGCAAGCTAGTTTATTTACATGTTTTTTTTTCTCGTCAGAGCAATGAGAAAGACTTCAAACTTGTGAACCAAACCAGTAGTTGGTTGTGGAAGAGTTATTTGATGTGCACCGGAATTTAGGATTGTAAAATGCATACCGACCAAAATTTTGCTCGCTATGAACGCCATCAACTTGAATGGACCCAGGTGCGCTACCAAATTCGCAAAGGCTTTCATTGCTTTTGTGGGTTAAAATGTACTGAGCGGACTGATACCAAACTGCGGTGCAGTTTTTACAGTTGTGTCCATGGACATCGATGTAATCGACGAGTTCACAAGTTTTATTACCCCCATTCTTATGAGTCAATAAGTCGAAGTCTTTAAACTTTGCTCGAACGTAATCTCTATAGTCGACAACGCTCGCAAGATTGAGACTGCAAGTTATTCGCCAGTGTGTTGACTCAGATCTCAACCCTTTCATGTGGTCTAATTGAAGCCTGTACGCTTCCCAGTTGGGAACGTCTGGGTTAATGGGCTCATTTTTGAACAAACCCCGTTGGGTAAAAGGTTTTTGAACGTTCTGTAAGCTTTCTGACATAACTAGAGTCCAGGCCCAACCGGGCTCTGAGGTGAAGTCGCAGTAGACTTTAAACTTATCACAGCTGTTGTCTTGGATATAGAAATAGCCTGATGCAGGCTTACTGATCAGCTGTCTTGCTTCTTTGCAGCTGCGTGGCGGCTGCGAAAATGAAAACGAACGCAGAAGGGTTAAACTTCTACGAGCTCTAACAAGTCCTATCTCGAGCTTATCAAAGACCTCTTTGGGTTCTTTTACTCCTCTCTTCCTCCCTCCCGTTCACTTCACTCTTCTCTGCTTTCGTTTTAGTGCTTTATTTATAAAAATACAACGATTCAGAAGAGATTTTAAGAAAGATAAACCAAGTTGGTAAATACAGCTGAGTTACCTTTCTCCGCCGTGCGAAAACATAGCCAGGTTTTTCCACCAAGTTTTCCTGATCGCCCTCTTTTCCGCCGTTTAACTCACAAACGCCATAGTCGGACTCTGACATTTGGTAGTTATATGATGAACATGACGGAAGAGACAAGCATCTGTGAGCACAGGAGAGAATTCCACCGCGAGTGAACAACGACTTGATCACCTGGCCGATCAGAACACGGTTGTATAAGAGGGAATCAAAGGACTCCCTGAAACGCTCACAATAATCCCCGTCACAATAGTAACAGTATGAAAAGAATATGCAAAGGAGAACGAAGGTTTTGGAGAACATTTTGGTTAAAATCTCCAAGCAACTCAACAGTTAGGCAAGGGTTGGGCTACTTCTGTGACTTGTACAAATGTTAGCGTACAATTAATGCATTTATCAACAAGGCCATGGATTAAAAATTTAAAAGCAATAAAATATTAATTTGCTCTTCTTTGTCTATTTCCTTTTCTCAATTAAGTTATGGAAAAATTTAAGGAGTAAGATAAAGTGAAGTAAAACTTAAATTACAGGGTAAGTAGCCCATTCAACTCCAAGGCTGGTCTCCATAGGGGCTCTGTATCTTAAAAAATTAATTAGTATGAAGAATTTTCATAAACTATCATATTCAAATAGACTAGTGAAAATATAACAATAGAATTTAAGAACTACATTAAGAGCTCAAAAAATACAATTCAAAATTACTTTTAGAGCCTAAAATATAATAAAACATCAAATTTATGATAAAAAGAAATGTCCTGCTCGGCGGCAGAACGTCTGAATGTTTTTCACTCTTCACAATGTTTATAGGGAGTTTCCTAAAAAAATTATGTTTTTTTATTAAGGTGATTTTTTTTTAAACAAAAAATTTAATTAGTTGAAGAAAGATCTTTCCAGTAACCTTACTAATTCAGATAGGTGTTTAGTTACTGAAACATAATTTTCATATGTTAAATAAGACACTGGCTGTGACTAAGTAATGTGCTTTTTAAGGAACATTTTTTCAGCAAAGATATTTTCTAAAATCATATATCTCAACATGAATTTATACATAATTTTTATGTGTGAGATAATACGCTTGCTCTGACTTAGTAATTCGCATTTGAAGGAAAATTTGTTTAACAAAAGAGTTTCCAAAAGCATGTATCTTACGCCTTTTTGGAAAGGTAATGGCGACGAGACCGAGTTTTCTACACTTAAACACTTAGACACTTAAAGTAAAAAGGAAATAGATTTTTTTTTCACGAGAATTCTAGCCGCTTAGGTTTCAATTTGTTTCTGTTTTCCTTTCGTTTGTATTTTTTTTTTGGTCAACATGTGAATCAACATAAGAATTTTCTCAGAGGAAAAAAAATGCAATGGAGTCGGAGACATTATTGCGGTATATGGTTTTGTTAAGTCTCAGCAGGGGTTATAGGTTATAGGTATTATAGGCGGGGGTTATACGGCACATGAAATAATATTGAAAAGCCTTCACTTTTGCGATACAAGACTAAAGAGAGCCATTCCCTACACTCTAATCGCAAGAAAAGTCTTTTGCTAGAAGTTTGCATCCCACAAAATCGTGACACAAGGCATTGAGCCTTTTTTTTGTTTCCAAGCCCTTAACATACTGAAAGCTTTCTTTGTCAACCTTTATTGTCTTCATTAAAGTGCCTATGACACGAAATTTTTTTTCGCATTTTATGGTCAACAGCTGTATTCAAGATTGGACATAATCGACCTTAGCGCCAAGCGAGTGCTCCGTGACCATTTTGTGCATTGAAAGTACGATTTGGTGGCCAAAAAGTGTCTCCATTAAGCGCGCTGCCAAAACGATCATGTTACACAGCTGTGACGTAGAAAACTGTGAAGACACGTCTGCAACTTTGGTGGAGAAAGGAGAAATCTAGATGAAAGGACGAACGTATTGCGTGGCCAAAGTGCCAAATGATGCTAGCTACAAGAATAATACACATATACCGGGTATTTCTATACATTACTTTCCAAAGGATGTGGCTGTTTGGCCAAAATGGACGCGGTTCGATCGTCGACGTCGAGGAGATTTTGCTCTTCAATGTCGTCGGCCTTATGCTCCGTACCGGCTTCAAAGACGCCTGTTACGAACACTAATCATTGGTCAAATCAGGGAAAGATAACCAGTGAATTCAGCTAAAAAAAGAATGCAGATTAGGGGACCTGTTCCCACACCATACACGATCGTTCAACATTCTTTTCGAATGACATTTCGCAAGCGAAGAATGGTGAGATCTTTGTTGTTGTTTATTTCACGCGTTTGAGATGTACTTATACTCCTTGTCTTTCCACATGACTACATTTGCGCTTTTCTCATCGTATGAAAATCCTACCAATTGTAGTTTCCATCGTATTTTAATAACAGAAATACATTATTTGTAATGAAGTTCAAGCCTTTTCCTGAGCTGATCCATATCCTGTTACGTGAACAGTGCGAAACCTCTGGCATAAACACAAGCTCGAAACGGCCGTGTATTCTCCTATCCTAGGTTTCCGAAGATCCAATCCCACGAGCCACCAATTTCCCCCTGCCCTCAAGAAACTAAAAGAAGCAACAGTAGCGATGTCATTGTAATAACAGCACTGCAACGAGATTAATAAAGAAACACAAATTTTATTGAATTAGATGGTAGCGAATCCAAGGGCTGTGTGAAGTTGTGTGAGCTGTGTGAATTCATAATACTGATGCCACTAGTGATGCACCACTGCAATACTGCAATGCTTAAACTAAAGAAGTTTTTCTCTATTAAAATCCCTATTTCAGATTAACTTGAATCAGATGACTATAAACTCATTCGTTATCAGTTCGGTTTGACCAGCGCGACGGTAGCCTCGTGATACAGCTGATTCTTTCGTCAAAAGTTAGCTTTGGGTCAACAAAGGGAATTTCTCCACAGCAACGAAACTCTAGAGCACTGACCGAGGGGAACCTTCGCCGGACACGGAAATTCTTCCTTTCCTCCTTTTTCCCCTTCTTCATCTTCTCTTTACTACCCACCTCACTTCAATTCCTCCCACACTTCTTTCCATCGTCCTGCCCTCCTTACCCGTTTTCCACCCTTTATCGCTCCGTTCCTTTGTCCTTCTCACCAACCCCCTTTACCTTCCCTCTTTATCCTTCCTCCCACCCATTTCATCCCCTTCCTTCCTCCCTCTTCAACTTCCCTCTCTCCCTCTTTACCTTCATTCTTCCCTTCCTCCCTCCCTACTTACCTTCCATCCTGCCTCTCTCCTTTCCTACCACCCTCTCTACCTTCGTTGCTCCTTCTCTACTTACCTCCCTCCCTCTTTACTTTCCTTCTCCCCTCTATACCTTCCGCCCTCACTACTCACCTTCCTTGCCTCCCTCTGTACCTTCCTCCCTCCCTCTGTACCTTCCCTGCTCCCTCTGTACCTCCTCTCTCCCTCTCCATCTTCCTTCCTCCCTCCCTCTTTACCTTCCTTCCTCCCTTTCTGCTCTTCTCCCTCTATCTCTACTCACCTTTTTCCCTCCCTCCCTACCTTCCCCCTCCCTCTTTGCCCACCTTCCTCCCTGCCTCTCTACCTTCCTTCTCCCTTCTCCACCTTCCTCCCTCCATCTATAACCTCCTGTTTTCCTCTTTACCTTCCTTCTCCCCTCTATACCTTCCTCCCTCTCTGCTCACCTTCCTTGCCTCTCTCTGTACCTTCCTTCATTCCTCTGTACCTTCTCCCTCCCTCTGTATATTCCTCTCTCTCTATCTCCTTCCTTCCTCGCCATCTTTCTCCCTCCCTCGTTATCTTTCCCCCTCCTTCGCCATCTTTCTTCCCCCTCTCTATCTTCCACCCTCTCTCTATAACCTCCTCCCTCCCTCTTTACCTTTCTCATTCCCTGAAAAACAAACCTCAATTAAATGTGTCATTGTAATTGTCCTGTTACCTCCGTGCCCAAAATTTCGCCCCTATAACTAATAACTATCCCGGACTGCCTAATCCAGCTGTCAAATGTATCCTAGCATATGCAACAGACAGAAAAACAGACTGACGGACACTACAGGCAGATAGACAGTCAGGCATGCAGATAGACATTACAGACAGACAATACAAACAGACAGACTTCCAAAAAGGGCCTCTGACACATCTTAATATCTAAAATAGTTTAATTATTCATTACCTTCCCCTTCATATTCTGTAGCTTAAGAAACACGTTCAATCATTTCAACACGTCGTTTTTTGTCATAACTACCTCAGGTTCACTCAGAAATATGCCATATCTGCTTAACGTCACCATCAGATCGGTTGAGTTCTTCAAAGATTGTTTCCATCCCTCTCAAATACTTATGATGAGATTCGCTAGTTTCTTTCTCACAGGAGCCTTGATGTTTCGATCCTCGATCACTTAGTCCGTCTGTTTTATGGAGGAGTAGGTTGCTAGCTTTTGGTATTGGACAACACCACCTATTTTTGCTTTCCCCTCATTCAAACTGGCACAGATACCCACAGACAGCTCCGGGACTGCGGCGTTTAGGACGCTAACCAGCGAACTCCCATAGTGCTGGAGCCCTCTTCGCTTTTAATCACAGCAACCATCATTTTCTTCTTGCCGTTACCGATATCTATTAAGCATTCATAGCCAAGAGTATTGTAATAACTCTTAACAAGACTTTCAAGAAAACTCAAACAGCCTAGCGATTCAAAGTCCTTTACTATCAGCAGAAGAACAACGCTTTGGGTCCTGCGAGAGATCTTGATTCTCTAGAACCTTAACATCTACCTCTGGTGGTGTGAATCGAGTGCTACTTTTGGGATTTCCATTTTCTTGGGTGTTAGTGTCTGCCATGTTTTGCATGTTCCTAGGAGTAGATAATCCCTTTAGGCAATCTATAAGCTACTATATTTAGGGCCTGTTTACATGGAGGTGGGAAACCTCGGGTAAGTGTGATAGGTAACAGCGCCTGGCCGTCTACATCCCTAAAGATTAGAAATGCAGACATATCATCGGCGAGCAACAGCTTTGCTTGTTGATTCATTCTATTTAATTACTCCGTCAGTCTCAGAATATCTCTGCGGTGGCTAATTTACATTATCAACTCAATCGATAAAACCGAATTATCAATGTTAGTAACTTCTTTGGTTAACTTTTTACTGACTGATTACTCAGTTTATTATATTCATTTTCAAATCACTTCGTCCGGTTAAGGAAGAGGTAGAAAGGTTATACTTGAAAATTGTGTAATAGATCGGACGATAACAGTTGTACAACTTATTCTGTGCATACCTCACTTTCATCCTGGCATACTGATCGAATTTTAAACTCCAAGACATTTCGTTCCACGGTAACGGATTGTCATATTAATGATTTTCATACACTTTGTACTAAACTGGAATTGAGCTGCGGATTGAAAATCAAGTAAAAACCACCAAAGTAATATATACAGGAGGCATGGGTTCGAATACCGTCAAAGCCTGAAGATTTTTCATGCTTCATTTTTGCAACTGCCAAAATTGTACTGAGATCAGCTGTGAGAAGCATTACTCCACTTAGTTAATGATGTTTTTTTATCACTTTTTTTGATTTAGTGACATTATTTTTGCCATATTTTTATGCTCTAGTCCCTTATACCGCAAGTTAGTGCATATATATATGTTATTTGCCGGCTGGGAGGTCCGTATGGTGAAAAACTGTGACCGAGGTCTTGAAAATACTGCCCGAGGCCGTAGATTGAGGGCAGCATTTTCAAGACCGAGGTCACAGTTTTTCACCATACGGACCGACCCCTAGCCGGTAAATAACATATTTATTGTTTTTAAACTTGACGAAATTCTTTCCGAAAGAACCCGAATGATTTATGGCCGTAAATACGGCAAGATCTTCCATAAATTGAACAATTTTTGAGTGAGTAAATGCTAGTTGAAATAGAGGTGATGCAAATTTAAGAGAGATACCTCAGCGAAACATTTTCATTTCCGTAACGATAAAGGTGATTTAAAAGGCTTCCAAACAAACTTTCAAACATTATTTTTACAAGTATCTGTCACAATCTGACACCTGTCAGTTAGAGAGCGCGCAAGAAAAAAAAAAAAGCGTAGGAACATTTGAAAACCAACTAGTTTGGCAAGGACTGTCACGACAATGTTTTCTTCAAAATCAGTTAATGATCTAACGGAAAGTATTATTCACTCTCATCGACCATTCATTCATGTACGAAGATTTACCTCTGTTCATTAAGTAAACGGCGAGGAAAGTAATTGTGAGTAAATTCAATTTTTTTATTTTGAAGTTGTGAGAGTTTGCTCGTTTGTTTGCTGTAATGGCGTGTTTAACTCTGGTCTTTCCTTCACAAAAACTAAATTCGAACGGCACACTCCAACGAGACACAAGGGAATTTAATGCGGCCTTTTCTCAAAAAATTCCTTGAATTTCTGTTGTGCAATTTACGGTACAAATGTCCAAATTGAACGGAATTGGAAAGACTCACCAGGAGCGTATATTTGTTGTAGAACTTAAATTAAAACTTCGCTCGCTCTTTCACTATGAACAAATTGCTCGAGAAAATTCAGATATTAAATGAATGAAAGTTCCATCGTTCAGTTTAACTGTAACCAAATACCTCACGTTTCAACTTTCTGGGTACTTTTTGCGAACGATTAAAATTAATTGCAGACGGTTTTAAGGCCGCTTGTCAACCAACGTAATGACAATATTGTTTATACAAATTCATTCTGAAACCAATATTTTTCTGTCAACCAAAGTGATTTGATAGAGAGAAAAGAGAGGATTCATAAGTTATTTATCGGCTTGAGGTAGTGACCGACGTGTTTGCTTAAAAATACTGCCCAGCCGGAAAACGAGGTATATTTATGAAAAATGACAACGAAAGTTGGGATGTACTCGGCGACTCACGAAAGCGTTACCGTGGCCCGTGGGCACAGATAGGAAAATACTGACCGGGTAAAGAACCAATCAGATTGCAAGATTCGTTACCGTGCCCTCTAAAAAAACAATAATGTATCTTATTAACTGTTCTTTTTCATCTATTTACTTGTTCATTTCTGATAATTTTCTGATTCATGCTTTTGAAAAATTGTCACGTGGGAAATGATATCCAATCAAAACACAATATTCAACAAACAAAAAGGACAAGTGTGCAAAGCTATGCAGCTTATCTTGGGCCTAATAAAATATTTCTTTCGTCAAATTTTTAAATTTTTATTGTTATGAATATACCAACGAGAGAACCAATATTTTCAAAGCTAAAAATACAAAACTCACACAATCTACGACACAAGGCAATGCTAATGAGTTCGTTACCTTACCTACAATCCTACTGATTACCTTGCGTTACTATTAATACAACTAGTTACATTAGACCTCAAATAACGTTACTTCTGATAATATGAATTTCATAAATTACATTAAAAAATTTTTTGCAGTACTTTGCATAACTTATGAAATCTACTTATTCTGATTTTTAATCATCATATCAACAAGCATAGAAAAACAACAACAACAAGACATAAAAACAAAAAACTTCTACATCACTGATGTCTCAGTACTTTTTTTCAAATGAAATAATCAGCAAGCTAGTTTATTTACATGTTTTTTTTTCTCGTAAGAGCAATGAGAAAAAGTTCAAACTTGTGAACCAAACCAGTAGTTGGTTGTGGCAGAGCTATTTGATGTGCACCGGAAGTTAGGATTGTAAAATGCATACCGACCAAAATTTTGCTCGCTATCAACGCCATTAACTTGAATAGACCCTGGTGCTCTAGCAAAGTCGCAGACGTTTTCGTAGCTTTTGTGGGCTAAAATGTACTCAGCGGACTGATACCAAACTGCGGTGCAGTTTTTACAGTCGTGTCCATGGACATTGATGTAATCGACGAGTTCACAAGTTTTTTTACCCCCATTCTTATGAGTCAATAAGTCGAAGTCTTTAAACTTTGCTCGAACGTAATCTCTATAGTCGACAACGCTCGCAAGATTGAGACTGCAAGTTATTCGCCAGTGTGTTGACTCAGATCTCAACCCTTTCATGCGGTCTAATTGAAGCCTGTACGCTTCCCAGTTGGGAACCTCTGGGCTCATTGGCTCATTTGTGAACAAACCCCGTTGGGTAAAAGGTTCGCCAACGTTCTGTAAGGTTTCTGACATAACTAGAGTCCAGGCCCAGCCGGGCTCTGAGGTGAAGTCGCAGTAGACTTTAAACTTATCACAGCTGTTGTCTTGGATATAGAAATAGCCTGATACAGGCTTACTGATCAGCTGTCTTGCCTCTTTGCAGCTGCGTGGCGGCTGCGGAAATAAAAAAATCGCAGAAGGGTTAAACTCCTACGAGCTCTAACAAGTCCTATCTCGAGCTTATCAAAGACCTCTTTGGGTTCTTCTACTCCTCTCTTCCTCCCTCCCGTTTACTTTACTGTTCTCTGCCTTCGTTTTGGTACTTTTTTAAATAAAAATGCTATGATTCTAAAGTGATATTAAGAAGGATAAACCAAGGTGGCAAACACAGTTACGTTACCTTCCTCTGCCGTGCGAAAACATAACCAGCTTTTTCCACCAAGTTTTCCTGATCGCCCTCTTTTCCGCCGTTTAACTCACAAACGCCATAGTCGGACTCTGACATTTGGTAGTTGTATGATGAACATGACGGAAGAGACAAGCATCTGTGAGCACAGGAGAGAATTCCACCACGACTGAACAACGACTTGATCACCTGGCCGATCAGGACACGGTTGTAGAAAAGAGTATCAAAAGATTCAGTGTACTGCTGACAAGAACGTTCATGGGCATAGCAATAATATGAAAACAGAACAAAACAAATGATAATCTTTTTGGAGAACATTTTGGATGAAGCTGCGATGTGACCAGATAAACGCTCAGAGCTTTATTGCATGTGTAACGACAAATTTGTGTTTAATGAAGCCTTTTACATGCGACAAAACATTATTATTTATTCGGTAGCCTCTTCACCTGTCCAAGTTAAGGAACTTGTTTACGAGAAACACTCGTTTAGTTCAATGGAGAGGGTTACTTTACAATAGAAGTCTTTACATAAACAAACTTTGATCAAACAATGGAAGATCATTATTGCAAATTTAACACGCTAGGGTGTAACGAAAACAAAGTTTCATTATCGACATTGAACTACCGAACGAAAACCGCAAGTTGACAATGTTATAACATTCAGGAATCTTTATCTCTGTTAAAATGAGCCTCAACCTGCTGGAAAGTATCAAACACGTTGATTGCAAAAGATGCGTACAATTCGTTTCCAAATGCAACTTCAAACAAAGCGGTCGCTTTGAATAGTGATAATCTGAAATTCAAATACCAAATACTTCAAATTTGTAAACTTAGAATAAACTTTACAAGTCAGCTTAATTAGCTATAGTGAGTACTTCTACGTCTTCTATTTTAATGCTTTGTTATGCAAGTTCATGTTGCACCAAGGTTACGAACACACTTTGAGAACTCTAAGAGATAACTTTCTCTATAATTTAGTTTGTGGTGAAGTAATTTCCTTTTGATAAATCCCTTTCTTTGAGCAGGATTAACAAGAGTTCGCGTGAAGCCTCGCCATTGTCTGTACTCACACCTTTCACCTTAGCAATACGGCAGAGAGTTCTGAATTTGGTTAGAGCAGGATAAAGAATGCAAACGTTTCTTGCAAAAAAAAACCAATTTAGTAAATATGAACTTACAACAAAAAAGGAACTTGAGCCGAAGTAAATTATACCGACACTCCTCCTTGAGCATTCAATGGGCTCATATTCACGCGACATGAAGGAGATGGAGAATTTAGCACTGTTGAAATCTAAAGAACGATATTTTTCGTTGCTTTTGACTCAACACTAAACTATTTCACAGAGTGGGTTGGGCACATGAACTGCGGAATCTACCCCGTACTGGCTCCCTGTTTCGTCCTTCCGAGGATCGGTTTTGCCCAGTTTGTCATTAACATAGACTCTGGAGAACTTTTTTAAAAATTAGAAGCTACACTTTTCTAAACACAATTCTAAACAATGAGGCAAGGAATGAGTTCAAACACAACATGATCTCGAGACCGAAATTACGATTATCGTTATTTCTAAATTGGCACCAAATTTACGGATATAGTAATTTCGTGGCACTCTTTACCAATGCTCTTTACACGTGTTAAATAAAGAGAAGGACTCGGTTCCACTGTCTTACAACATTCAAGATGGCGGAGGAAAGGGGTAAATGTGCGTTCAGTTGTGATGGGTTATTTTGTGAAGTCTTAACTTCATTCGCTACCGTAACTCTTATTTCGCTAATTTAGAATCAGTCTTTTCCTCTACCCTTTGTAAGCTGTAGTCTCATTAAGAATAAAACATTATCGTTTGTCTCACGATGTTGTCACATATGATGTGAATCGCGACGTTTCGACTGCATACTGCTTGTCTTCATCAGTCTTACTCTCGTCTAATTGTTTATAGGGGTATACCGAAAACGAAAGCTGCCCTCGATGTCCGAGCTTCTTAGTAAAGGAAAAGGATTGTTGGGTTTGTCAAAGAATAAAGAGCGGAAAGCTCGGCAGTATGAATATGGTAGTGACCCCGTTTCAGGACTTCGTAATAATAAGGGAACATACTCTGGTCAGTCGAAAAGAAGACGAAAAGATACGAATTCTATCCTTGAAACCTCAGCTCATCATGAACGTGATGGTAAGCATATTTTCTGGTGAATCATCATATTAGCTTTCATTAATGAACATGCTACATCAACTTTTCCTCAGCTTGTTAGCTCTGAGTCGATCCCGTTTCTTCTTTATCTAAAGACCTTTCAGAGAATGCGAGCGCAAGTTATGGACATGAAAATGCGGATCAAACTACGTGCGCGTCCGGTACAGTAGGAGGTTTGTAATCATAAATATCAAGGTTGATGTTAATGTGCGCTTCTGTTATGTTCTCTGTGGTGGAGTTATTTGTGGAGTAATTCAAGTAACCTTTTAACCCCTTAGAGTGAGAAGCATCTAATTTCTCCCCACAATATCACCCCCAAATCACACATTAAGGTAATGAGAATAAAGGAAATGGTCACCAACTAGAGAAGCTCTGGATTATGAAACAAATTCTCCTCATTAGCACCTCAGGGAATGTATAGGGAACAGTATGGAGAATATGCATACCGATGTTAGGGTGGAAAGGGATAATGTCAGATTATTTACATGGTGGCGCATAAGTAAAGGTCTAGAGTACCAAAAAAATACAGTTGAGTCACTCAGTCCCACATTACTTTAGTCATACAAGGTCGGAGTTGTTGGGGCAAGGCAAGAGGCATCGAAACCTCCTTAAATCGGTAGGAGGGTGAAGAAATTTTGGGTAGGAGTCATACACCCTTTGGCATACGTTTTAATTTTTGTGCTGTTGGCATTAAAAACCTGATGAACTAATCATACATTCCCTTGAACCTGGATGGCCGGTGCTTTTGGCTTAACCCTTTAACCTCTAAGAGTGATTAGCACCTAATTTCTCCTTAACCTATCATCCTTGAAACACACATTTAGGTCACAAGAATAAATGATCATTAACTCAAGGAGGTCTTAATTGTTAAAAAATTCTCCTTGTCAGCACCTAAGGAAATGTAAAGAGCATAGTGTGGAGAGTTTGCATACTGGTGTTAAGGTGTAAAGGGTTAAAGCTTGTTTTAGTTCAAAGTGTAAGAACATGATTTTACACTTTCTGTGATTTTGTTGTCATAATCATTGTTCTTGTTGATTGTATTAGACGCACTGTTACTACAACGTGGAAATGTTTTTGTCATTTTTGTAAAGGAGAAATGAAAGAATTCCTGTTGGAGACACAGGAGCTTTTACAGAGGTTGCAAGAAAGCAACCCACCAAAGAGACAAAATTGGGCAGAAAGGCAGACACTCTTGACTGAAAGCTGGGAAGAGCAACGGTCAACAATATTTGAAGAATTACTGGAAGCCACTTATGCTGTTCCTGAAAATATCATGTGCAGCAGATGCTTAGATAAAGCTGCAGTTGTGAGATGTGACATGTGTTCCACCATACGACACTTGTGCCCTGAATGTGACCAGCAAGTTCATGAAAGCTGGCCATTTCATGACAGGGATGCCATAGTTAATGGACACTATTTCCCAATCCCTGCAACAACAACATGGAACAGTAATGGACAGTGGGAAATAGTTGGTAATCTTTCAGTTGTTTACAGTGTGCAGTTATATATATATATATATATATATATATATATATATATATATATATATATATATATATATATAGGAAGACTGTGTTTTGATTTTTCCATTGTAAAGTGCTTGGTATGTAGAAGTAGAGTGTGATATATATTGAGATGGGAAAAAAAGAGATAATACTTTCATTTCTACAAGCCTGTTTTATGCTTACTCACTCGATCATCAGAGGATTTTATAGCAAAATACCCTGATGAGTGGGCAAACAGTCTTGTGGGGATGAAAGTATAATCTCTTTGATTTTTCCCTATCTCATTATATACTCAATACATACTCAATATATATATATATGTAAAGTGTAAAATTTTGACTTTCGTAAAACAGTGCTCAATACATAGGAGTAGAGTGATGTACATATTGTGTGAGGAAAAAGACAAATACACTACAAGTTCATCCCTTGAATCGATGAACTTGTAGTTTATTTGCCTTTTTCCTCCAACAATATATATATATATATACATATGCATTTACATATATAGACATATATATTCACACACACACATATACATACACATATATACATATATATATACATATATATATGTATATATATACATATATAAACATATATTTATATATGTATATACAAACACATTAAGTGAGGCGGATTTCATCTCCTTCTTTTCTAGCGAGAAGTCTACCTCTTAGAGACCTTTGCTGTACTACATGTGGCGGAAACTGTGAACCAGACTGTATTCTACCTAATACTCACTGCATTGTTGTCTCCCTTCGAGGTATTGACTGATATGTATTTTCATGAGACATTCCTGTAATATTAATTGCATGGAATTTAAAGAAATATTTCTGCAATGAATATGTTTGTGATACAATGTGCAATAACCAGTTTGGCCTTCTCAACAGACTATATAATTGTACAGTATATATTTCCAAATTTCAGGTCGGTTTGATGTAAACCATAGAAGATATAAGTGCCTCCAGTGTGGGAAAATGCTTTGCACCTCAGAACCAGTTGTCATCATCCAGTCTGGCTTTTGGCCAGGGAGTATCAAAGATATGACGTATGTCTTTGATAAGGAGCTTTTCTTATTTTGGGACATTCTTCAGAAGCAGCTCCCAGGAGTGTCTGAAGGTGCATTTCTCAAGTCACTTGAGCTCTTTTCAAAGCGGAAAGGACGTGTGAGTATCTTTATCACAGGACAGCCCTTCAACATCTAATTCTGGTTTGGAAGTTTGGTAAAGAGGAGAACAGCTTGTGGAAAATGTTGTCACTTTTAAACATATGATATTAATTAGCACTGCTAATACTATAAACAAATCTTCAAGTTAGACTTTCAAAGAGCATAACTTATGTTAGTATCATTAGTTTTATAACACCTCAGCATATTGATAGGTTCCACGATCATTGTTAAAATTTTCATTCCCATAAGTGAATAAAAGCCCTGTTGATGTAGAGAGTCATTGAGCCAAAGAAGTCTTAAGCAAACTTAACTTTATCACATTTTTTACTGTAGTATGTTGTAACAGAGGAAACGTGGATGTTTGTTTACTGTTTACAGGTTGCAACTGTTAATGCCTCAGCTTTCAGAGTGTCATTTAAGGAGTGGAAATATTGTCAATTTGAACTCGATAAATTGCGGTGCATTGACTGGATGGAGTGCCCATCATGTAGCCAACATCAGCACTCTGTTCATGTTGATGGGAACATGAAACTTTACCGTTTTAAATCTGCAGGGATGTAAGTTCTAGATATTAATTTCATAAGTGTTCTTTGTGCTAAATTTGAAACTCAAAGACAATTTCTTTCTGCGTAGGTTATAAGTTTCATTGTTAATCAACTGCAATATTTGGGTAGTTGGCTCATTCTAAGGTCAACCTCAGTTGGAGTTGTGCAATGAAATCATCATTAGCAATAAGGTTTCAGTATTACCATCATTCTCAAGTTGTAAATCATCCTAACTTTTTTCAGAATTAATCTCTGAACAGTGTTTTATCAAAGCTTATGTGGTTAAAAAATACATATGTTTTTTGAGGGATCAATACTTATCAAAATTCACACATGATTGTAAAGTACTAGTAGGTAACACTACTGAAGAAACTTTTGAAGAAAGTTTGGACATAAGAAGAGCCTGTACCACTATCATACACTCATCTTAACACTGGAGTGCATGTAGAAGACTTGGTTATGTATTAGGTTATTAAAGAATACATATTTACATTTGTATTCAGAAGGAAAAGAGAGTGTTACTATGGAGAAACCTTTGTGGTCTCAAATGAGAAAGTTGATAGTCACATTCATAAGGTCTATCAAGGTTCAAAGCAAAGGGTAAGAGCATGTGTAATCATTAAGTGTTTACTGGATTTAAAAGGGTACATGCAACATTCCTAGTTTCTGAGGCAATGTTTTGTGATACAACTTAAGACAAGGTACAATCAAAGATATTGTAGTTAACATGTGGAAATGATGATCATTGTCAATTCAGAAACATTCTATGGTTTGATTCAGTGTCCATTATTGTAAGGCAAAGACTTGTCAATATACTTAATTCTCTGCTCACAGAGCAATCAATGCTAAGGTAGTATCATGTAGCAATATTATTAGACTGCATCTCTTGAAACCTGCCTTTTGCTATTAAAACACTGGCAAACATTCCTATCAAGCAATAGGATGTTTAGACACATGTTACTAAATTACAACTTGTTGATTTTTCAACAAGCATCAGTTATCTATACACTGTACATGTGGATGTACATTATTTTTAATCCAGAAATCAGATGAGCAGGGAAAGTGTGGAGACTCAAACTGGCGAGCAGCAGGAAATACAGTTAAAAAAAGAAAGAATCTGGATGAGTGTGGTCTGGAGATTTCTGGATGTAGGCATGGCTTGGCGCAACATGCCATCAACATGATGTATGGGGAAGTTTATGGATATGCCCATTATCTCCAGGTGAACTACTACATTCCCAAGAATGTGGAGTTCTTCTGGTATGATGTCATCTGCAAGTACTGGCCATGGTTAAAAAAGAATGATCCAGCAACTTCCAAGAAAATGAGTCCAGCATTGTCAGTTATGCATGCAAAAGCTCATGATTGGTCTTGTCAGGTACTGGTATGATTATGTCCAATTTTGCTTGCATATGAATTCTTTTGCATGGATACAGTTTGGTTTTGTTTCAATCATGAAATTTTTATGTGTTCTGATGGCATTCCATGTATATCAATAAGTGTAATTTTCATGTAGGTCTTGTGGGGTGGTCGTTGGCAGAGTGGGGCAGCTGCAACTACTGGGGAGGAGGTTGAGCACATCAATAGCCATTTCTCAAGATTAGGCTCTTCCACAAAGCATATGCTTCCTGAAGGTACATCACCCAATTTTCCATCCACAAAATGGTGTCAACAGCTAGAGGATGCTAAATGTATGTTCTGTTACAAACTCCTATTAGCAAAGGTACAAGGTGACACACCACAAGGTTTATTCCCAGTGCAATTTACTACCCTGTATCCAAGGAACCAAAACAGCATGATAACAGCAATTTTGAAAAAAGTTGAAAATGCTGTATTGGCTAAGGTTTCATATAAAAATTTTTCATAAATGGTTAGAACTTGGAATGGTTGTATTGTAGCCGATTAGTCTGAAGTTTTCTTTTCATTTTCAATCTTACAGGTAGGGAGGAACTGCTCACTGAACATTCTTTTCATTGGAACAGACGGAAAATTGAGAGACTTCCTGGCTCACTTGCAAAACGATACGCAACGGTATAAAGTGCATTTCATTTGCTATAAAGATATTAGTGTTGTGTTTGTTCTTCCACTCATTTGGTTCTTGGTTATGAAATAGGGAAAACAATGACAGTCTATAATTGTCAATTTCGACTTGTGACCCTTCTGCTTCTCTGGTTTCAGGCAGAGAATCAGCTCAAGCAGGTGAACAAAGAGATAGAAGAGCTGTTGAAAAATCCTCAAATGAATCAAACAGATGTGTGCCTAGAAAGTTGGAAATCCGATGTTTGTCAGGCCGCAAAAGGTCAGTTATACACTACTGATATAATTTACCAATTTTTTTCTAATGTTTATCACTGATCTGATTGTTGCTGAATTTACCTGCATGACATTCTGAAAATATTTTTCCATCCCAGGAAATTTTGCTAAGACAGTTTGGCTTCTGGACAATTCTTCAAATAGTTAAAAAAAGATGGTGGCAAGCATAACCATATGATGTTTGCATCTCTTATGTCCCTTTAAGCCTATTGCCTCTCAAAACAGAGGAGAAATGGAGAATAAACACCGTTCATAAATGTAGATCTATGCATAATTTGGTGTACCCTAACTGCTTGTAATATGTAACAGGTTTTTAACAGTTTTTGTTTGTTTGTCTATTTTCAAATTTGATTAGAGGACGAAGCTTCCTACCTTAAAAAGCCTCAACTATCTGACGAGGAGGAGCTATATCTATGTCATTTGCTGACATTGCAAAACTGCACCCCCAGACAAAAGTTGCTTCTTGAAACTGCCGATCACCTCTTTGGGAAGAAGTTCCGAGAGCTTGAAGCTAAACCTTGTGACAATGTCATTGCTGGTGAGGTCGTGTTAATTGAAAAGGGGGTTGCGTATTTCCAGAAGCAAATGGAGCATTTCCACCTCTCAATTACTCAGTTGGCATTTAATATGGAAAAGCTGGCAGGTAACTTTTGTTTCAGTATAAAGATTGTTAGATCTAAACTCTCCCATGAAATGCCTCAGTATTTGTAGTTTGCTCAATGTGAGTGCCCTTTATCCTGTTAATAAAATTATTCGCTGTAAGACTTTTTCAATGGTATGTTTTTTTCTGTAGATGGATCAAAGCAACGTCAAAGGCTACGTACAAAAATATCGGCAGAGAAGATAAAGCTGGAGCAAGTAATTGCTAAGTACAATCGACTTTCAGCCACTGACTCTGTCCAACTGCACGAGATAGAGAATGGCAAATTTCCTTGGAAAGCCGACACAGGTACACCGTTTTTCACAGGTGTACCTATCCGTACCAAACGGTTGGTTGTAGACAAACAGATGGAAGCATCCAGGTTTCACGAGGAAATAGAACTTCTCCAAAAGGAAATGATACGATTCATGAAGTTCTACAAGAACAGTCTTTTACCATACTTGTTCAAAGAACAGGAGCAACTGCAGGAATTGTTAAAAGGTATTTTTATCGCCTATTTGACAGGTCTGGTACCTTTGTGATCACTTTTTGCCCAATAGTTGACAGAACTGGATGAGTAGATGTAAATAGTCCGATTGTACCACGATCACATTCGAGTTCTAACCAATCACACATCCAATTAGACAGCTGTGTAAAGTTTCTCATGTTTGTTTTATCGACCTATCTACTCTAAAGCCCATGCACGCCCAATCTTTCGGTCGGTCCGTCAGTCACTAATTGCCATAGTTCACAAGATGTTGTTCTCCTGGCGTGTAAGTCATAATCAGTAAAGTGACAAATTTTTAGGGCCCTCAGCGTACATTTAAATTGACCAGAGAAGTCATAGCTGCACCTTGTTATGTCGATTCTTTGGAGTTAGTAGACGCTACTTTTTTGTTTCATACAGTATGTATGAAAGATGGCAATGAAGGAGTGGGTATTGAACTGGAAAGATCTTCGGAGGAGATTTCGGTAAGTGGCGAGATATATTAAGGTTCACAGTACAACCAGCTGGACAATCGGACATGGTTGCCTGGTTGTAACAGGTCCATGCATTCAAGTGTATTTCTAATGTGCAATATTTCTACTGAACTAATATACCGTTTATTTGTTAAATAAGAGAGTTGGGTTTTTCAGATAATATTCGCAAATGTCACTTGTGTTATACTTTGTGTATCCCACAAATATGTAGAGTCGTCGGTACGCCACCGCATCAACCAAGAAGCGGGTGATAATGGCAAAACTTGCCCTAATCAAGGAGGGTATGAATTTCGCTACGAAACAAATCGCCGCTGGGATAAGTGCGTTTGCTCCTGTGTTAACTGAAGAGCTACATGTCTTTCGTACCTTTCTCCTTACGCACGAAGTAGAAGAGGAGGAAGACGCTGACGACGAAGAAAGCTTGAACGGTGATGGAGATGGAGATGAAAATGACAACATCATTGAGTTTCTCGGTGGTAATGCCAGTGACTTGGCAGTTGGAAGCGCAACTGGAAATGCTATCCTTCAGGCACTTAGTACTTTAAGTGTACCGGTGTTGGATCCTGTATTCCCAGAGGTTCTAGCTCCGGGTGTGTCTTGCTGGAAATTCCCAAAAGAAATAAGTCAAGGTTTCTACAAAGGCAGAAACGGGAGTAATGCCTGTAGCCTAATTAGTATCCTTTTAGGATATGCTCTAAGTTTCCAAAAAGTTCCGCTCCCGGAGTGCCAATCATGTATTGCAAGTGCCATCGTAGAGGTATTGTGTGGTTGTATCGAAATTGGCAACCGAGTTTACAATTTCTGTCGGGAGAGTTTACCTTCAAGATACCTCTCAATCCAAGAGGCTGCTAGTGTGCTAGAGATGTGGTGCACGATGGATGTTGGTGACAATTTACCTGTGCGTTTAAAAGACCACCACGTGATGTCTACTGTCTCTGGTCAGTTAAAGGAGGCCATTTCGTCGTGCAATGCGTTCACAGCGTTTCTTATTCTTAATGACAAAACTTCTTTGTTTTATTTCACCGATAGTATCGTAATGTATATTGACACTCACTGCCATGGCCCAAGTGGTGCCGTGGTACTCACAGCCGAGGAAAAGGAACTTGACTCGTTCTGTACCAATGTATGGGAACTAGAAAGCAACGACGAGACTACTTACGGAAACTTGGTATTTGTTGATTTTTGAGACTGTATTTGAGAAAGGATAGAGGAGCTCCAGCAGTACAAAGTGCCGCGGAAGGAAGCAGAGGACCATGTAGATAAGGATAGCACTGGGGAACTTAAGCGTATCAGTTTTTTTCCATGTGTGGCCAGTGGCAACATCACTGAACTCAAATTGAAATCTCTTTTGTTACCAAACGACATTCTAAGGTACTAAAAGCATAATTTTAAACATGGATTTTTACCATATCCTTCTAACAGTTTTTTTCTATAAGTCATACTCAAAATAAAAACAATGTACCTTGGTGAATTAAATTTATCTTGCTATGTATCCTCTGCGAAAATGTAAAGACTAAAGCAAGCGTAACTGGGCTTGTGTTCGTCAGTTGTCTGCGAGAAGAATCTAGCTTTCTATCTTTAGCAAATATTAAATTGGTCTGTTACTTACTCAGCGTGTGCTTCGTGATTGTATACATACCATTTCGCTGATAATTGAAAAGTAGGATCCAAAACGGACAGTAGGGAAAATAATCTATCAGTTGATCTACTAAACCTGCGAAATCCTCCTCAATTCCAATATGCTGATGAGTGAATAATAGGTTCTACAACGGACAATTTGGAAGAGTTTGAGTTCGCGAAATCAATGCCATTTTAATAATAAATGAAATATGTCTCAAAACGGACAATACGAAAAATAATCTATCAGTTGATGTCCTGAACTCGCATAACCCCCCCCCCCCCCCCCACCCCATTTTGCTGGTAAATGAAAGATAAGACCCAAAACAGACACAACGGAAAAGAATCTATCATTGGTGTGCCAAAATCGCATAATCCACCCCTATTTTGCTGGTAATTGAAAAATAAGACCTTGAACGTACATAACTAAAAAGAATCTATTGGTTGATGCGCCAAACTCGCGTAATCCATTCCATTTTGCTGGTAGCTGTAAAAAGGACCCAAAGGTACGTAACTAAAAAGGAATATTTTAGTTGGTGCGCTAAACTCGCGTTATCCATTCCATTTTGCTGCTAATTGAAAAAAAGGACACAAAATGTACATACCTAAAAATAATCTTTTAGTTGATGTGCCAAACTCGCGAAATCCATTCCATTTTGCTGGTAGCTGTAAAAAGGACCCAAAAGGTACGTGACTAAAAAGGAATATTTTAGTTGATGCGCTAAACTCGTGTAATCCATTCTATTTAGCTAGAAATTAAAAATAGGACACAAAATGTACATAA
Organism: Pocillopora damicornis; assembly: GCF_964200805.1. Taxonomy (NCBI): domain Eukaryota; kingdom Metazoa; phylum Cnidaria; class Anthozoa; order Scleractinia; family Pocilloporidae; genus Pocillopora; species Pocillopora damicornis. Next base: position 23,978,532 of record NC_142672.1, read on the forward strand.
CTAAATATAATCTTTTAGTTGATGTGCCAAACTCGCGTAATCCATTCCATTTTGCTGGTAGCTGTAAAAAGGACCCAAAGGTACGTAACTAAAAAGGAATATTTTAGTTGGTGCGCTAAACTCGCGTTATCCATTCCATTTAGCTAGAAATTGAAAAATAGGACTCAAAATGTACATAACTAAATATAATCTTTTAGTTAATATGCTAAACTCGCGTAGTCCATTGCATTTTGCTGCTAATTGAAAAATAGGACAAAATGTACATAACTAAAAAATAATCTTTCAGTTAATGTGCTAAACTCACGTACTCCATTCCATTTAGCTAGAAATTGAAAAATAGGACAAAATGTACATAACTAAAAAGAATCTTTTAGTTAATGAGCTAAACTCGCGTAATCTATTCCATTTAGCTAGAAATTGAAAGATATGACACAAAATGTACATAACTAAAAAGAATCTTTTAGTTAATGTGCTAAACTCGCGTAATCTATTCCATTTAGCTAGAAATTGAAAAATAGGACACAAAATGTACATAACTAAAAAGAATCTTTTAGTTAATGTGCTAAACTCGCGTAATCTATTCCATTTAGCTAGAAATTGAAAAATAGGACAAAATGTACATAACTAAAAAGAATCTTTTAGTTAATGAGCTAAACTCGCGTAATCTATTCCATTTAGCTAGAAATTGAAAAATATGACACAAAATGTACATAACTAAAAAGAATCTTTTAGTTAATGTGCTAAACTCGCGTAATCTATTCCATTTAGCTAGAAATTGAAGAATAGGACACAAAATGTACATAACTAAAAAGAATCTTTTAGTTAATGAGCTAAACTCGCGTAATCTATTCCATTTAGCTAGAAATTGAAGAATAGGACACAAAATGTACATAACTAAAAAGAATCTTTTAGTTGATGTGCTAAACTCGCGTAATCTATTCCATTTAGCTAGAAATTGAAAAATAGGACACAAAATGTACATAACTAAACAGAATCTTTTAGTTGATGTCCTAAACTCGCGTAATCTATTCCATTTAGCTAGAAATTGAAAAATAGGACACAAAATGTACATAACTAAAAAGAATCTTTTAGTTAATGTGCTAAACTCGCGTAATCTATTCCATTTAGCTAGAAATTGAAAAATAGGACACAAAATGTACATAACTAAAAAGAATCTTTTAGTTGATGTGCTAAACTCGCGTAATCTATTCCATTTAGCTAGAAATTGAAAAATAGGACACAAAATGTATATAACTAAAAAGAATCTTTTAGTTAATGTGCTAAACTCGCGTAATCTATTCCATTTAGCTAGAAATTGAAAAGTAGGACACAAAATGTACATAACTAAAAAGAATCTTTTAGTTGATGTGCGAAACTCGCGTAATCTATTCCATTTAGCTAGAAATTGAAAAATAGGACACAAAATGTACATAACTAAAAAGAATCTTTTAGTTGATGTGCGAAACTCGCGTAATCTATTCCATTTAGCTAGAAATTGAAAAATAGGACACAAAATGTACATAACTAAAAAGAATCTTTTAGTTAATGTGCTAAACTCGCGTAATCTATTCCATTTAGCTAGAAATTGAAAAATAGGACACAAAATGTACATAACTAAAAAGAATCTTTTAGTTGATGTGCTAAACTCGCGTAATCTATTCCATTTAGCTAGAAATTGAAAAATAGGACACAAAATGTATATAACTAAAAAGAATCTTTTAGTTAATGTGCTAAACTCGCGTAATCTATTCCATTTAGCTAGAAATTGAAAAGTAGGACACAAAATGTACATAACTAAAAAGAATCTTTTAGTTGATGTGCGAAACTCGCGTAATCTATTCCATTTAGCTAGAAATTGAAAAATAGGACACAAAATGTACATAACTAAAAAGAATCTTTTAGTTGATGTGACAAACTTGCGTATTCCATTCCACTTTGCTGTTAATTGAAAAATAGGACACAAAATGTACATAACTAAAAATAATCTTTTAGTCGATGTGCTAAACTCGCGTAATCCATTACATTTAGCTAGAAATTGAAAAATAGGACACAAAATGCACATAACTAAAAAGAATATTTTAGTCGATGTGCCAAACTCGCGTATTCCATTCCATTTTGCTGCGAATTGAAGAATAGGACACAGAATGTACATAACTAAAAATAATCTTAGTTGATGTGCTAAACTCGCGTAATCCATTGCATTTTGCTGCTAATTGAAAAATAGGTCAAATTGTACATGACTAAAAATAATCTTTTAGTTGATGTGCTAAACTCGCGTAATCCATTACATTTAGCTAGAAATTGAAAAATAGGACACAAAATGTACATAACTAACAATAATTGTTTAGTTGATGTGCTTAACTCGCGTATCCCATTCCATATCGCTGGTAGCTGTAAAAAGGACCCAAAACGAACATAACCAAAAAGAATCTTTTAGTTGATGTGCTGAACTCGCGTAATCCATTGCATTTTGCTGCTAATTGAAAAATAGGACACAAAATGTACATAACTAAAAATAATCTTTTAGTTGATGTGCTAAACTCGCGTAATCCATTGCATTCTGCTGCGAATTGAAAAATAGGACACAAAATGTACATAACTAAAAATAATCTTTCAGTTGATGTGCCAAACTCGCGTAATCCATTCTGTTTTGCTGCTAATTGAAAAATAGCACACAAAATGTACATAGCTAAAAGTAATCTCTTAGTTGATGTGCTAAACTCGCGTACTCCATTCCATTTTGCTGCTGATTGAAAAATAGGACACAAAAGGTACATAACTAAAAATAATCTTTTAGTTGATGTGCCAAACTCGCGTAATCCATTCCATTTTGCTGGTAGCTGTAAAAAGGACCCAAAAGGTACGTAACTAAACAGAATATTTTAGTTGATGTGCTTAACTCGCGTAATCCATTCTATTTTGCTGCTAATTGAGAAATAGGACACAAAATGTACATAGCTAAAACTAATCTTTTAGTTGATGTGCCAAACTCGCGTAATCCATTCCATATTGCTGGTAGCTGTAAAAAGGACCCAAAACGAACATAACCAAAAAGAATCTTTTAGTTGTTGTGCTGAACTCGCGTAATCCATTCCATTTTGTTGATATAGTTATTGAGTTAAAGCATTTAATTATTCATCTTTGCTTTTATGGCATTTCATTTTTAATATTTTTTTTGAAAAAGGAAAAAGATAACCACCTAAGAGATCGAAGAGAGATAAGAGGGAAGCATAGAAAATTTCCAGCAAAGGTAAGCCAACATTTCTAATAAGTACTGAGAAATATGTCATTTAGGGTATCGCAGCTGTTTGTGACAATTTTTTCCAGCACAATTAGCTTCAAGCACCTGACTCTTGCAATCACTAAAGAAATCCGCAGATACTAATTGTCAGCAGCATAAGAGTTTTCGTAGAATTTAAGTAAGGAACATTAAAGTGTGTTCAATTCAATTTCGTCTTTACTATCAAGACTTACCGGTAGTGTTGGTCCACACGAGTTCTCTGACTAGCTTCATGTAACATTAAAAAGAATGTCATCATTTTCTCGAAATTTAAAGGGGTGCTCACTGAGAGGGATTATGCTCAAGAGATTGGATAACTCTCTCTTTAAGTAGCACGAAGGTGTTATTAGAGGATTGACTGATCACTAGCCACATATTCATGTTTTGGAAAATTTGCCGAAGCCTAGATTAGCTTGTTGCCTGAATGTCACAAAGAGGTCACCCATTTCTCTTAACAACCTAAAATTATTCATTCCTTACGTTGAGTGTGTATCATTCCCACGTATGTCAATGTGATGATGGGCCCTTGTGATATTTAATACACGACACTTCATCAGATGGGATGATTTTTTTCCAACAGCTATCATGAAATGAAAATGAAGGTTTCTTGGATTTCACCGGTCGAGAGTTTGTCATTTTCAAAGAGGGAGCTATGAATGTTCTGTTCGTCTGGAGACATGAGATATCTTCTGCTGTCACTAGTCTTTATAGGCATGCAACTGCAGAAAGTGTATTAATTTTGATGGCAATTGCATCCCATGTTTTGATTTCTTACTCAGTTACTGATGCCAGGATGATTACAAAACACCCACCCTACCCATAGATGTTCATTGCTGTCTCTTGAAATTATACCTTCAGTGATTTTGATCTGAGTCAGATTACCCTTGAATGTGGTTTAAATTCTCCTAAAATCACTTTTCTCTGTGAATGAATGTGTGAGAAATGTCACCGATTGAGTTCAGATATACAAGTGATGTATGAACACTCAACATTCCTTCTTTTTGATGTCCACTTACATGCAGGAGAAGGAAGACTTTCTGAACTGGCTATGGTTTGGGGTTGTACCTTGGCAATCCTGTATGTTACTTACAACAGTTACAGCAAGCAGCATCATAAATATTTGTTTTCTTCCTTATTAATCCCTATCAACCTTTCTTACTTTGAAATTGATGAACTTTATCAATGAAAGAACATGCTTTGGCAGAACTGTAACTACTCTAGTTCTGCAACCCAGAATATACTATTTTTGTATTATAGCTGTTACTATTATCATATATATATTTACATTACATAACTGAGAACAGAAACATAGACTGCTTAGCCATACACATGCCCTATTACCAAGCATTTCAGAAATTATAGCAAGTCATCTCTACGACAGCAATGAGTGAGTGAAATACCACTTTCTTGCTTTGAACAAAATCTTACATACTTGATCACAATCTGGTTATGGTGGTTTTAAATATGAACTAATTACTCAAAAACTATCTTCATAATAAACTTTGATAGACACAACATAGGAAATGATGAGAATGAAATATTTTGCAATAATTAAATAAGAACAGTTTAAAATATCTTTCAGAAAAAAAAACTTTAGATGCACTAAAAGGGACAAGGAAGGCTTAGGAATAATCATTTTTGTGTCATGTGACATCATCTTCCAACCCTAAAAATACAGCTTTTTAGTGACAATTAGATGATTCACATTGTCACCTCACTTTGCTGTTGCAATATCACCTTGCTAACTCTAACGCAGAATCTCTAAAAATGAATGATGACACCATGTATTTTTGTCAATGACATGTTTTTTGTACTCTTCTTTAAAATTATGTTTTGGATCCTCAATTTGACACAAAAATTGATCATTATTAGCCCTTCCTGTCCCTTTAAGGTGTAGCATTATATGGTGCCAACTGAAGTGATCCATTCAGAAGACTTGCTCGGTAAATAAATTGTTTAGGAAGAGCAAAAAACTTTCCTTTCTCCAAAAAAGAGTTTTCATCTGGATCGCCAGCAATAAATGGCGCCATAACATTAGATTTTGCTGCTGTTAACAGTACACAAACGTGATCTGTTGGTACTCTCTTGCCATGAATTTCTCTTCGATGTTCCTCTAAATGGCCAGCTGCCATGACAACTGAGTCACGTCTGTACACCACCATCACTGTTGAAATGGAGAAAACAGAATATAAGATAAAAAATTAATATGCAACCAACAGGGATTTCATAGCATACTATTTACTAGATCAACTTAACATGTACATGTACACAGGTCTTGAAGAAAATTATAGTTTTTGCTGAAAACATCAGAAAGTCTTACAAAACAATACTACTATGCATTTATTGTGACTTGTACTTAATTTGCTACAATGAAGAAAAACAAACAATTGAAACAAACCATTATTTTGTGAACTGGAAGCTAATGCTGCCCCAACAGTTCTGTCTTGCTCTCTGTCTGGTGTTCCACCTTCTGTACTTTCAGAATCTGTATCTGAGAATCAAGTAAATTAGACTGTTCCAAATCCATACATGGTGCTCAAACAAAAACCAGAAAAAAGAAAAAGAAACAACATAAGAAAAACAAGCTAAAAAGTGGCTTGCATTGCAAATGAAACTAACCCCAGTTTACAACATCAGTAAAGCAGGCGTTACCTTTTTCTGGATTCTTCAAATTACCAAAAGTGCCCTTACACTTCCCTTTGACCTACTTGGATATCTTGGCAAATCAAATGATGGGTTTTCTTAATAGGCTATTTATGGTGCATACTCAAATCTTGTTACACAGAAAAAGGACGATTTTGCAGCCAAACATGCAATGCCTGTGAAATGTTCTCTGAATGTAAGAACAAAATTGAATTTTTAAACCTTTTACTACCATTGACTCTTTTGTTTCCCTAGCTTCCCAAACTACAATTGACAGTGCACCTTCAACTCTGTACTAATATTATGAAGCAAAATGAGTAGCATAGTGACCTTTTCTGAGTCCACTTGGTTATAATTTTTTATCTTAATTATCTTTAATGGGACATCAATTTGAAGATTTCATGGATCTGTGGTATGATAGCAAAATTCAATATACATGCTAACACTGAATTATCACCAATAATTTTTAAGAAAGAACTTAATCCTAAAATGTTACCTTTGTAGATACTTTTGCATAAGTTGTTACAGTGCATACAAACAAACATTACAAACCATTATTTAGGGAACTGGATTCCGCTGTTGCCCCAGCTGTTATGTCTTGCCCTCTATCTAGTGCTCCAACTTCTTCACTTTCAGACTTGGTATCTGAGTATCAGGTAGTTATATTGAACTTAATGTGTAAGTGGTGCTCAATAGTAACCAAAAAAGGGAACCTTAAACAAACTAAACAAAAGTAGAAACAAGGAAACAAAAATAAACAAGAACAAAACAAACCTGCATTGCAGAGAGTAGATGGGGCCGCAGTTAACAACTCATTTGGCGCTTTGGGAGTTGCACAATTGCTAGAACTTTCAGACTGATCTAAATGTGTGAGCAAGAAATCCCCAAGAGATAGATTTGGGGTGTAACATACAATGTAAATTATTGTAAAACCTGATTAGATGCACTCTAATATTTCAAATATTTTTGACATATTAAATTCAAATGCCTAGGAAGAAACAGTTCAACCACCTTCCAGAGAAGAGGTTGGCAATTCACCTGTGGAGTCATTAGAGGTAGATGCAGTTGTCAAATGTTCATTGCCAGACCTTGAATAGTAATCTAAATAAAGAAGAAGTTAGCCAATAGTCACATTACAAACTAATATACAATGAGGAAGGTCAAGTCTGATTACATAGAAATTGGAATTACATAACTTGCTAACCTGCTAATGGAAAGCAACATGAGTAAGTGCTGAGATGGAGGGATACACTTCTCACTGCCAATTCACTTTTATTAATAAACATCATTAAGATTCAAAGTGATAATGTTTACAAAATTAATGCAGCCAATCAGTTTGCTTTATTTTTTTTTTTTTTTTTTGGTTTGGCACATTTTTTTTTTTTGTCAACCACAACAAAAATATTATGATGATAAAATAGTAACTTGACATTGGTATTCAATAAATATAGTGCAAGTGTCTGTTTTGGTAATTAATAAAGTATGTAGATCTGATGGGCTTCTATATTATCAATGGAAAAGTATTGGTTTACAGCACCTTTGAGAAACTTCTTAAACAGCATTAATGCCACATCTCCACCTTCTGAAATCTTTTTGTTGCTCTTATTTCCAATGAAGGCAACCCCTGCACCAGCAGTGCCATACACAGTTATGGTGTTACCATCACCATGCCTGTTTTGCATCATGATGACAACATCACAGTCGTGCTTCACGTTTAGAATATCAGCCTAGAGTACAGTAAAGATCAAAGCTAGCTTTTTGTGTTCAGTGTCAAGAACTACTATCATGCAATCTGGTAATGCATGTAATACATAATACATACTGTATTTTTCACTTGTAAGGCGCACCACTTTTTACGAGAAAATATGCTTGTTTGATCAAAATCTGCTCAAAACTTGGGGTACGTCTTATATCCGAGTATTTTCGCGCCACAAAATATAACTTTTCCAAATTTCCTTAATAAACTGAAATGAGTATGTAAATAAATAGCGGTAAATTAATAAACAAAACACATCCAACGTTGACCATTGACTTTATCAGATTTGTTGGTTCTAAAAAGAACCGGGGTGGCTCTGAAAAAAACCATTTGTTTGAAAGCTGGGCTGAGCTCAGCTACTCGTCGTCTTCGGCTTCGCTGTCTCTCGAACTCGTTGTCGATCCGCTCTTCTATGTCCTCTGCTTCTTCTTCCTCGTCATCCCAAACCGCATCATCTTCAGTTCCATCGAGAGCATCGCTGATGCCACAGGACTTGAACGATCTAGTTATCAACTCAACTGGGATCTCTCTCCATGCTCGATCGATCCACCGCAACACCATCTCTTTACTGAGCGCTCGCTTCTTTCCGGAGGGCGTGTAAGTAAATGGGCCGTTAACCATCCAGGTTTCGTATTGCGCACGGACCTTTGCTTTGAGTGGCTTATTGATGCACTTATCCAGGGGCTGAAGAACTAGAGTGAGCCCACCGGATATTACGGCAACATCGACGTTTTGTCTGTCAAGTAGGTCTTCAACTGCACCATTAAATGGGCGCGGAAGAAACCCCAAACTAGAAATCCCCAATGCCCAGGCGTAAATCGAAGATTTTTCCGAATCCTATCCTTGGTTCCTATAAGTTAGAAAGACAAACTGTGATTAGGCAACAGTTAAAGACATGACTTTCTACAGCGAACGTGCTAAAAAGCATGCGCTTGAAATATTGACGTTAGAAACAATCGAACAAATTCCAAACCTCGCTCACACGAAATATGGCAAACTTGGCTACAAATCGTTCGAGGAAATTGTCGTGGCCGCTATTATATACTCCGAATGATAAAGGAAAAAGAACAAACCTTCTTCCTCCATCCAGCCCTTTTTGTGTACAGAAACCTGCATTCCTCTGGGCACCTGAATTCGTAGCTGACGAACGCCTTTAAAAATAGCCTTCGGTGGAAGTTTCTCACCATTCGCCTTCACTGCTAGGACGACCGTGAAACTCTGTTTATCGCCTCCGCAGGATAAGATGGGCACTGTTCGGTTTCCAGTGTTCTTGTGGCTGGCAACTCGAATCTCATCTGGGTTTCGTCCATGTTCAGGATGTGGCTGGACTCCTAGCTGCAACGCTGTCTGGCTCTCGACACGAAGCGATGGAATTCCACTACCTTGTCTTCCATGTCGGCGGAGCCAAAGTCGTCTTACTTCTCATGGAAATATGGAAATAGCATGGCGACGTTTCCATTTCGTGTACCAGCCAGGGTACTTGGCATAATTACTGAAAATTTACGGTACGCTGAACGAATGCTCGAAGATTAAGATGAGTTTTGCAACTGATCAATGAAAGATCTGCCAGATGAGTGTTGTTTATAAAGGGAAAAGCAGAACAATTAGTATTCATAACTTAAAACATTGTCTCCTGAGAAGGATGACTTGAGTGAATTCAAACGTGTGACTTTTATGCTATTTTCCATGTGTGACTTTCTTGCTATGGTTTGTAATGTGTGACTTTTTCGCTTTTGTTTTGAGAATGAGGGCACTGTAACAAGTAACTTCTAGAAGCTTGTAACCGAGTGCGCCTTATAAGTGAAGAAATACGGTATAATGAATTCGGCAGGGTTATATGCGTAACTGATTTTTTACAAGAAAACATTGAGGAACTTTTCTTGGTTTTCCTACACATATACATGTAGGGTAGAGTATCACACATGTAGGAAAAAGTTTGTGTAACTCAAGTTATCTAACGAAGTGATGATATCAACAACAAGATGCCCAATTTTTTTTAATGCAGTGTATATTACATTTAATGCTACTTACACGTTTTTCCATCAATCGTCTCTGGATTGTAAGATTTGTTTGTCCCATTTTTTTAATTTTTTCTAGCTGTGCAGGCTTCCTGATCTTGGGAAAGATGGCTGAGCATTCTTCACACCGCCTCTTTGCCGAAGGCTGCTCTGCACCACAATCAGAGCATGTCTATTGACCAAAAAAAGGAAGCTAAAATCAGTTAAAATATTTCTCACAATACCTTCAAAAAAGGATCTACATGTAAAACTGTGGAACATGAAAGATGTAATATAAAAAAAAAACAACAACAGATGTCATACTGTTAAGATCAACCAAGAAATCAGACTTTTTAATCCCATTTTTCAGATGAGATTACAATTTGGTACCTAACCTGTTTGCCAAACTCATCAATAGAATGCCCTTTAATTTTATCCTGAATAATAACTTTTTGTCTGACCATTAGGCACCTTTCCCTAACTATTTTGTGTCTGCTTTGAATTTTCTTACAATTGTAAAATTACTTTTGATAACCTATTTCAATTGGCTCAAATGAGTTTATCCACCCATTGAGCTACCTAATTGTGGTCCTAAGATCTTGTGATCTTAAGCTCACACAAGTACATGAACATATGGCACTTGCCTTTCTTCCCTTCTTCACTGTTGAAGTTCCTAGATGGAGAGGTTAGAATGCAGTTAAAGTTTGAATGCCCGAAACAGCCCAAAAATTGACAGTTTCTATATAGTAGTAGTATGTGTCTTATATGGATGTGAGTGCTGAGTAACAGAAATCTAATGCCAATTAACAAACTATGTTAATCTTGGAGATTATAGTATACTTCATGCGGGTTACTGATCTTTAGCATGAGTTCAAGTGTACCCAAAGAATACACCTGAGGTTATCAACAAAATCTTTCATTTTGTGACAATAAAATGCACCCATAAAGAGAGCAAGAATATCACAGTTTTAGCAGCTAGAGTATCTACACTCTATCCTCTATGTTAAAATCCAGTAAGTAAGTAAGTCTGTGACATCCTGCTATTTCTGAAAATTACTGTCCTGTGTCTCTAGATTTTCAAAACAGGGCAATGTTTGTTGTTCTAATTACCACAGTGGCTTAGCGAGTAATTCACTATGTCATTGTTCATGTAAGTCAGTAGGCACAAGTAAGAAAGAAACCTAGTTAAGTCTGTGACCTTTCGGAAGCTTTTAAATCAATCTCACAAGAATTAGGGCACCCATTGATATCAGCGATTGCTGACAGGTTTACCCTGGCTAAAGATGGAATTATTACTATTATTATTAACACCTCAGGACTTACTTTAGTTCTGTCAACTCATTTTGGCCCTTAACATGTAGGTTCTAATTCAATAAAACCGGCTTTCAAAAGCTAATACTTAGCAAAGTTACATCAAATGCCTCTTTTTGAGGGAATAAAAAAAATTTAGTTTAGGCACAAACCAAACCCTATGAACTGCATCAATTGTTTACAATCTCATGTGAAACACAAGCCCTCTGAACAGTTAAAGTCATTGGATGATTAATTAATTACCATAAGTAAACAGCAGCAGCTGAATTCATTCCTAATTAAATCACTTATCCCATGATTTTCTACAAATAAATCTTGTACAATTCTTTGCCGCATATCTTTTATTTTATTCTGTAAAAAATAATCTACGAGCACAAGTCGAGACAGAATGCTGAGAGATTTGTTTCCAATCACAAGCTCGAGAGAACCATGTAAACAAAAATCAAGGCATTACCATGCAAATATTAAGGCGATTAAGCAAATGTCGGAAAAAAAATATTTCCAAAACCATGGAAAAAAACTGGAATTTGGCCTGGCAATGCGAAAATTTGAATCCCATACAGAAATTTGATACACATAGGATTTATTCCGCACTGTTTTTGTAGACTGCTTGTTAGAGGCGTTTCTTATTTTGCGGTGTTTTAGGGTAACCAGTGTACTAGATATTTCCTTAACATTACGGCATCATTCGCGCAAACTCGCCAATTGGGCCCGAAAACACCTTGACATCTCTTAAATGTCGTTCAGTCGACTTTCACCCTTACAACACAAGGTTTGATGAAAGTAATATAACGGATATTATCCATTTATGAAGGACACCACAGACCGATGACGCAAAAACATGCCTAAAAGGTTAGCTATTCACTCTAACTGCATTGCACTACTTTGAGTTTCTATTTTTCTTAGCTGAAATAGTCGTCTTTGGAAAGTGAGGACTACAGTATCTCCTACGCACACATATAAAACAACTTAAGCGCAATTAAAAGTCCTTTTCTCTTGAGATAATAGCGAAAGTAAGACAACTTACAATTAAAAAGACATTCCATGTGAACATAACCCATACCTCCGCCTAAGCTCTATTTATTCTACCCCTCAAAAAATGATCTGAACGGTGCCAGCTGAAGCACATGAACTGCGTTCGAAGGATACGGCCCTCACCAAACAGTTTCGAAATACCCCCGAATATTTCACTAAAAGGTGACCTCTTTGGCTCACAAAGCTTTGTAGCACTAGTCCGAGGTCACAAGTAGTTCTTCCCCCAGCCGTGACCTTTATATTGCTTATTTGACCCGAAAAGAGACGAAGACAAAAGCCAAATTTACTTACCGGACGTGTCAGCCATTCTTGAATAAATTACTCATGCCCCCGCCTCCGCTACTCCTAGAACACAGGTCTCTTCGTGCGCGTGCCACGAAATTACTATATCCGTAAATTTGGTGCCAATTTAGAAATAACGATAATCGTAATTTCGGTCTCGAGATCATGCTGTTCAAACAACAAGAGAAGACACACGTATAACAACTTCTGCTCACATTTCTCACGATGAAATTTAAAATTACTTTGAAAAATAATTAAATTAACATTTGGCACCCCAAACCGCTAATGCCTTTGTATTATCAAGGGGAGCCGAGTACATTATTTTCAGACCATTATCAATTTTGTCTACATTTAATATGTAGATGTATAAAGAAGCGATGTTTAATTCCTCTCGATATATATATGTTTGAAGACAAAGCAGGTGCTTTTTTTCGTTGAATACTATACTTTGGGTTTCAAGAGAACACCCCACTTTCTATTAACTTGTAAAACAGTAAACAGCGTCAAACTCAACAGAATTACAAAAGTTTCGTTGCGATATTGAAAAGTTTAGAGAAAAATTGTTTGCGTGAGGTGTCATCGTTGTCTGTACTCACACCTTTCAACTTAACAATACGGCAGAGAATTCTTAATTTCGTTTGTGCAGGACAAAGAATGAAAATGTTTCTTGCAAAAAAAAACCAAACAATCAAGTAAATATGAACATACAAAAAAAAAGGAACTTGAGCCGAAGTGGATCATGCCATCACTTTTCCTCGTGCATTCAGTGGGCTAGTATTCATGCGACATGAAGGACCAGCAGATGAAGGATTTAGTGCTGTGCAAACCTGAAGAATGATATTTTTCTTTGTTATTGACTTAGGACTAAATTATTTCTCAAAGTGGGTCAAACTAGCTCCCCTTTTTCCTCCCCTTCTGAGGGTCGGTTTAGCCCAGTTTGTCGCCTAACGTAGACTCTGGAGAAATTTTTTAATAATTAGAAGCTACACTTGAAAATGTTTCTTGCAAAAAAACACGATATTTTTCATTGTTATTCACTTATGACTAAATTATTTCTCAAAGGGGGTCGGAG